>NC_063333.1:35553841-35563978 GCF_021869965.1 Rhincodon typus | reverse complement strand
TTGTGGGTCTACTTACAACATATGGACTGCAGCAGTTCAAGAAGGTAGCTCTCCACCAGCTTCTTGTGGGCAGTTTGGATGGTGTCTAGCTACTTTAATCCTGACTTGCACCTTTTATATGATGGACAGGCTTTGGGCAGTCAGGAGGGGAGTTACTTGCTGCAGGATTCATAGCCACTGACCTGCTGTTGTAGCCACAGTACTTAAAGGACGAGTCCTGTTCAGTTTCTGGTTGAAAAACAACTCCCAGGATGTTGAATGTGAGTAAATGCTATTGAATATCAAGGGGTGATAGTTAGATTGTCTCTTATTAGGAGATGGTTATTACCTAGCATTTGTGGTGTGAATGTTACTTGTGACTTTTCAGCCCAAGCCTGGATATTGGCCAAGTCTTGCTGCATTTGAACGTGGATTGCTTCAGTATCTGAGGAGTACTACTTAGTGCTGAAAATTGTGCAATGATCAGTGAATGTCCACTTCTGACCTTGCGGTGGTGTGAAGATCATGAAGTAACTGAAGATGGCTGGGCCTAGGACATTACCCTGAAGAACTCCTGCACAGATGTCCTCGAGCTCAAATGACTGACTTTCAACAACCACAGCCATCTTTCCACATGCCAGGCATGACTTCAACCTATGGAGACTTTTCCCTGATTCCCACTGACTCTCATTTTGCTGAACTCATTAGTACCACCCACTGTCAAATGCGGCCTTGTTTTCAAAAGCACTCGCCTCAACTCTGGAATTCAGCTTTTTTTTGCCCATGTTTGAACCAAGGCTGTAATGAGTTACTAATGCGAGCATTTCTACCCACTACGATTTTTACAAGTCATTAGTTCAAACATGGGCAAACAAAAAAAGCTGAATTCTCGAGATGAGGCGAGTGCTTTTGAAAACAAGGCCACATTTGACAGTGGGTGGTACTAATTAGTTCAGCAAAACGGGAGTCACTGGGAATCAGGGAAAAGTCTCCATAAGTTGAAGTCATGCCTGGCACGTGCAAAGATGGCTGCAGTTGTTGAAGGTCAGTTATCGGAGCTTGAGGACACCTGACCAGAAGTTGCTCAGCATAATATCCTAGGCCCAACCATCTTTAGTTGCTTCACATCCCATACTTCTCAGGTCTACTCAAAAGTTTTTTTATTTCAGTTTACTTTACAAAATTTACTTCACTCACCTGTTCTTGCCATGGTGGATATTGCACGCTTTTGCCATTAATACCACAATCATTGGCCGAAAAGCCTTCCCTTTTCCATCAAAGTAATAATCGCAAATTGCCTTAAGGTCTGAAGAAACTGCTAATAGCTGAAAGGTCATTTAAACAGTTACATTTCAGAAAAAAAAAGTGTTTTACATATTAATAACTAATGAGCAATAACAGGAAAAACAAAACAGACTGGATTAACTGTGCTTGTATTGTAGAAGATTAATTACCCAAACAATAACTTGCAAGATCACAAACTAAATGCTTGCCGTACTCTTCCTCACTTTCTTGCTTTATCTTCTTCCGAAGATAGTAATACATTCTGGGGAATAGTTCTACATTTAGCAGAAACCTTTTGCCCAGAAAGGGTGCACATTTGCCAAGCTTAACAGGATATTTAGTCAACGCATAGTGGGGAGATGGTGGTATGGTGCTAATGTCACTGGACGAGTAATCCAGAATCCCAGGCTAATGTTCTGAAGAAGGGTTACTCATCCGAAACATTAATCCTGCTTTCTCTCCACAGATACTGCCAGATCTGTGTTTTTCCAGCAATTTTTGTTTTAATTTCTGATTTCCAGCATCCACAGTTCTTTGGACTTTTGGTTTAATGTTTTTGGGACATGGGTTTGAATCCCATCATGGGAGATTATTGAATTTATATTTCACTAAAAAAAATCTGGAATTTAAAAAATGCTGGCCTAATGGTGACAACTGCGGTAAAAACCCAACTGATTCACTAATGTTCTTTAGGGAAGAAAATCTGCCTTCTTTACCTGATCATATCAACTTCAGTCTCCCAACCTGCCTTGATCGCCTACAATTTGCCTACTGACATGACAGGTCCAGAGAGGATGCCATATCCCCAGCCCTGCACTCATGCCTGGAACATCTGGATAACAAAGGACACCTACGTCAGACTCCTGCTCATTGAAGGCAGAGCTGTAGTCAACTCCATTATCGCCTTCAGACTGACCACAAAACTCTGACCTCGATCTGGGCTCTGCCGTCTGTAACTGGATCCTCAGCCTTCTGACCCACAGACTGCAATCAGTGAAGATAGGTAACTGCACCTCCTCCACAACAACACTGGGGTTCCCTAAAAGATGCATCTTCAGGCCCCTACTTTACTCCCTTTACACCTACAACTGTGTTGTCAAATTCGCTGATGACACCACTGTAGTGGGATGGATATCTAACAACGATGAGTCAAACTACAAAAGGGAGATAGAGGGCTTGGTGACGTGGTGCAATGAAAACAATATGTCTCTCAAAGTCAGCAAAACTAAAGAACTGCTCGTTCAGAAAGAAAGGAGGAGAACATGCTCCCATATACAGTGAGGTTGAGACGGTGAAGAACATCAAGTTCCTCGGAGTAACAATAACCAACAACCTGTACTAGACTTTCCGTGTAGATGCGACAGTCAAAAAGGCACAGCAATGCCTCTTTTTCCTTTCTTCCTCTGGCGGCTCAGGAAATTTGGCATTTCCATAAAGTCCCTCACCAACTTCTACAGATGCACCATTGAAAGCATACTGGTTGGGTGCCTAGAATGGCAACTGCTCTGCCCATGACCATAAGAAACGACAGAAGGGGTGTGCACAGCCCAGACCATCCCGGAAGCCAACCTTCCATCCATGGACTCCATTTACAAGGCTCACTGCCACAGAAAGGCTGCCAACATCAAAGACCCATTGCACCCCACTAATGATCTCCTACAACCTCTTCTGTCAGGCAGAAGATACAGAAGCCTAAACACATGCACGAGCAGGTTCAGGAACAGCTTCTTCCCAGCTATTATCAGACTGATATATGGACTCTCTAGCCTCAACTAATGCTGATCGTGCATGGCGCATGTCCTGTGCAATGTAACCTGTATGCCTCTAAGTCTTTTTGATCTGTACATCCTTTGCTTACTATGATCTGCCTATACCGCTTGTAAACAAAGCGTTTCACTGTATTTTGGTACACATGACAATAAATAAAAATCAATCAAATGATCTGGCCTACATACAACTCCAAATCTTTGCTATCCTCTTTGCAACTAGGAACGGGTAATAAATGCTGGCCTTGCCAGCAAAGGCCAAATCTCAAGAATAAGTGTTAAAAAAGAATACAGGCAAACCAGCTATGTCTTTACCCTTTTGCCTATATATTCAACAGGATGCAACATGATTGCAAAAACCTCTCTCATTTGTATCATCCCTAAACTGAGGAATCTATACTTGTATCTCTCACTTCTGTCTCTCCTCAACTCTGCACAGCTAATATTAAAGATGAAATGAGACATTAATGGTCAGGATAACTCAGTAGGTGTAATGCAGGTAATAATATTATGCATTCACAGGGATATAATATATATTCTATTTTGCAGGTTTAGGAAAGAATCATCAGGTTTTTAATTTAAAATGTTTTAATGATGCTAAAACCAATTTTTACAAGGAATTTAATCAATACAAACAAATAAATTAAAAACAGTACTGTCCAGACATACATTGGTTGCTATCTGCTGAAAATTGTCAACCCTGAATTTAGGGAAAGGTAGATAAGAACACAAGAAATAGGAGCACGACTAGGCCATCCAGCCCCGCCATTCTACAAGATCGAGGACCAGGCCTCAACTCTTTTGTACCAGCTCCTCAGTCCTCGACTTCACGATATTTCAAAGATCAACCTACTTCCTCTTTAAATATTTTCTATGATCAGGTATCTACAAATCTCTGGGATAGAGAAATCCAGGGGTTCACTGGAATCTGGGAGAAGAAATTCTTTCACACCTCAGTTTCAAAGGCATGTCTTGTTATTCTGCAACCTTGTACCTTGTTCAAAATTCCTCTACAAATGGAAATAGCTTCTCACCATATATCCTGTCAAACCCCCTCAGAACCATGAATGTTTCAATAAGATCACCCACATTCTTGCAAATTCTAATGAATAAAGGCCTAATGTTTAGCCATTTTTGATAAGTCAATCCCTTCATCTGAAAAATTATCCTAACTAATCTCTTGAGCTACCTCCATTGACAGTATAGATCTTTTATTAAAAACACTGGAACCAAAACTGTACACAATACTCCAGGTGTGGCCTCACCAAGATCCCATATAGCAATAACAAGACTTACCCAATTTTAAACTTTAAACCACTAGCAATAAAGGCCAAAATTTCATTTGCCATCTTAATTACTTGCTGCACCTGCATGCTAACTGTGTTACATGCACAAGAACACAGCGATCGCTCTGCACCACACTCTTTTTTTGTTAAGAGTCTCTCCGTCTCATCCTACCAAAGTGTATGACCTCAAACTTTCCTTCATGAAAGTCCATCTGCCAGGCTTTTGCCGATTCCTTACATCACCACAATATTTATTTTTGTATCAGTAGCAAATTTGGATATATTACACTCTACTCCCTACTCCAAGTCATTAATAGGTAATAAATAATTGAAGATTTAGCATTGATCCGTGTGGCTAGTTATGTCTTTCCAACCTTACCAGTTAATCCCAGCTCTGGCTTCCACATATTAAACCATCCTCAACCCATGCTAATAAAATCACCCTAATACCATGTCCTCCTATTTTACACAATAACATTCCATGTAGCACGTTATTGAATGTCTTCTGGAATTCCAAATCCACTGTATCTATTATTTCTCTATCAATTCTGCTTGTTATATGCTCAAAGAACCCTACCAAATTTGTCAAACATGATTTTCTTTTCAAAAAACCACTGACTATTTGTTTGTGTTGAGCTTTTTAAAACATCTTGCTATTTTTTCCTTAAAATTGGACTTCAGAACATTCTCAAATGATACGCTAGAGGAAACTGTAGGCCAGTTAGCCTATCAATCTCCCTCCCTTCTTCAACAGGAGCATCACATTAGCAGTTTTCCAATCCACTGGAACTCTCCCAAAATTCAATAAGGTGTGGAATATTTCCACCAAAGCCTCCACTTTCTCTGCAACCACTTCCTTTAAAATCAGGACATCAGGTCCTGCCAGCTTGTCTGCCTTCATTTCCATTAGTTTGTTAAATACTTCATCATTCTTGATTGAACCGGATTCAAGACAGTGCCTCCCATTAGCACCTTACTCAGACAGATATCTTAGGGACAGTTTAGTGTTGATCAAAACGAACAAAACAGTGGTTTGAGTCATCAATAACCCAGTCCCTTCCTCCCAGGTCCCATACTCACTTTAGCTACTCTTAAAATACCCATCGAAGTTCTTCCTATTTGTTTTCATATTTCTGGCTAACTTATTCCCTCTTTATTCAGTTTCTCAATCATCCACTGTTGTTCCTTAAAGAAAAAAAAACTGTAAATTCTCTGACCTATCATTGGTTTTCACCGGTTTGTATGCTTTAGTTTTGATTGGATGTTCTCCTTGACTGCCTTTGTTAACCATATATTTTTACAAATTATTTAACCTCTTTTCCTAAGCAACCTGTTCACAGATGTTATTACACATCTCTGGAGCAGGTGGGACTTGAATTCCAGTCTCCTGATTCAGTGGTAGGGACACAACCTCTGCACCACAACAGCCCCTTTTTTTTTTGCTGATTTGCCACAGCTGACCTACCAACCTTCCAGTCCACTTTAGTTAAGTCTTTCTTCACATCTTAGAAATTGGCCTTATTTAAGTTGAGGACACCAGTTCAAGACTTCAATTGCTCTGCTCAAACTGAATTTGAAATTCTATCATGTTCTGAACACTTCCCTTAACTGTGTGATCCTTTATTAATCCTATCTTTTTAAACATTCTAAAATAGCCTGTTCCCAGGTATGTAAAGACCATAGCTTTTTATTTTCCTGTATTTTTGATAGCGTTCTTTTCCCATTTCAGTCTGCATTATAAAACCAAAGATTATGGCGATTAGTCATTGACGACAAGGGCCTTCTGCCTACCAACTATGATGTGATTTGCCCCCAGCTCAATAACCCTTAATTATGCTTATTAAAAACCTTTTGGCTTTTAAAAAGCATATCAGTCAAGTTAGTGATTACACACCATTCTTCCCTCATCAAGGAGGTCAAATTCTATTTGAGAGGATTAACCAGTAAACTAGATTCCCTGACCTCAGGTCAATTCAGACAAACAAGATTTTCATTAGTTGGGTCATTCTCAGTTTCTCACTACTTTACATGGAAAGCCATCAACTTGGGAAATGGCTTTCAAGATTACCAACTGAACAACAGAGTAAGAAACCTGTATTCTCCTAGCTTAACATTTCTTTTTCTTTATTCATTCACGGGATGAGTGTGTCGCTGACTAGGCAGCATTTATTGCCCATCCTTAATTGCCCAGAGGGCAGTTAAGAGTCAACCACACATTGCTGTGTCTGGAGTGACATGTAGACCAGACTAGGTAAGGATGGCAGTTTCCTTCCCTAAAAGGCATTAGTGAATCAGATGGGTTTTTCAGACAATTGACAATGGATTCACAGTCATCATCATTAGATTCCCAATTCCAGATATTCATTGAATTCAAATTCCACCCTCTGCCATGACAGGATTTGAACCCAGGTCCCCAGAACGTTATCTGGGTCTCTGGATTAACAATCCAGTGATAATACCACTAGGCCATCGCCTCCCCTCCTGCTGCGTTGCAGGATCTCAACTTTTAAAGTGAAGATTAAATACTTTGTATCAAAAGCCTTTCAGTTTCTGCCTTGACCTATCATTAATGGACATGATTTCACTATTGAAGTGGTAACATTTAATAGATAAAGCCTTATACTTCTGCCATTACCCAGTTTTGAAATCCTCTGTATTTATGAAAATGAAAACTTTGGCTAGTAGAAATGAAAGCCACTGGACTGACATACCTGCCTGATTTCATCATATAGATTCTTCAGGTCATTCTGAACCAATGCGTAGGGGCTTTTATGCTGTTTGTCACTGTGCACCTGGTTGCGGCAGCATTTAGTTCTAGTTGTGTACATAAATCTGGATGGACTTCTAAAACAGGAGAAAGTCAACCTTGGTGTTAGTGGCTTCTGTATATAAAGTTAATTTAAATAAATTTCAAAATATCTAAATGATTTTGTTTTTTTTTTGAGGAAAAATATCAATCTTTCCTTTTTCAACATGCCTTTTAAATATGGAGTTATCTGTCAACATTAGAATACTGAAGATTCCATAATGTAACCAGAATTATGTTCATAGAATCATGGAATGATGCAGCAGAGGAAGAGGCCATTGAGATCTTCAAGATAATTCTTTCATTAATCCCATTCCTTTCCCCTCCTCCACACCACCCCCTCCTCCATTCACAATTATCCAGTTAATTTTTCCAATTTAAATTTTACAATGGAGCATTGTAAACTGAGAGAAAGAGATTATAGCCTCCAAAAACACATGGACAAGTTGGTAGAATGGGCAGACCAGGCAGAGATGGATGAAGTGCAATGGAGACAAATGAGAAACAATTCATTTTGTTAGGAAGAACACAGACAAAATAAAGACTATAAATCTTAGTGGCTGAAGGAGCAGGGGTATCTCGGTGTTATCAACAGGGTCACAGAGTACAATATCAAGAAAGTTTTGAACTTAAATAAAACACTAGTTCAACCTCAGCTGGAGAACTGTCTAAAGTTCTGGGTATCACTGCAGGTTTCAGTTATTTTTGAACAGTTTATAATACACACTTGATCAAACAAGTGAGGAATTAAAATATTCTGTTTAAATTATTAGTAACAGTTTTTGTTGGAGAAAAATCATTAAATAAGTCAAAAATAAGATTTATGGCTTTATTGTTTTTGGCTTAGGCTTTGTCACACACACAGTTTTACTTAAAGATACAGGTTATGTTTTGAAGTGTTTCGTTTGGAACAAATGCATGTAAAAGACCAATGGACACAGTCATGACTGTGGGTCAGAATCCCAAAGTACATGGAAATTTTTAAAACTGAAAAGTTCCAATAAGGGATCTTTTCATTTTAAAAATAATGCTGATACAGACAAAAATGGGTGTTGGGGGCGTGCTGGGGCAGGCGCAGGAAGAGACAGTGAGAGAACACGTCAGGGAAGGAGGCTGGAGAGAGAGAGAGAGAAAGAAAAGTTGCCTCTTATTCCTAGTCTGTCCACATTGTTGTTACTAACTCTTACTGCATTTAGTAATTATTAAATTTACTTTTGATTAATTCACGAAAGCCTCGTTAAATTGGCACCTTTTAAAAACACAAGTCCCTTTAAGTCTAGGAGACAAGAATCTGCAAGGACAGATATCTAGTTTCAAATTAATTGTGTTGCAACAAACCAAGGGGTCAGGTGACTAAAGAAGCCATTTCATTCTTCTTACTTGGGAAGGTAATGATTTGGGGCATTCGCCTGGAACTGTAACAAATTGGGGAACCTCGCTCAGGGTTTGGGTGTAACAGAACGTTTGCGTTTGTATGATTCAGTAGCGAGTTTTGTAGTCCTGTTATTTAGATTATCATTTGAGAAAAAAAAAATTAATGGAAGGTGACCCTACATGGCCTAAACATACAAACTGCATTTCCAGTGCTATCTTGTCTTGGTGGAAAAAGAATGAATCAGGAGATAGCAGGAAGTGACATCACTAAAATGACCACTATTTGTAAAGAAACCAATGAAATTCCTGGTCAATCTTGGATTGAATATGAACTGCTTATACATCTATAGCTAATTAAGAACCCGACAGCATGGTGGCTCAGTTGTTAGCACTGTTGCCTCACAGCACCAGGGGCCCAGGTTCGCTTCCACCCTCAGGCAACTGTCTGTGTGGAATTTGCAAATTCTCCCCGTGTCTGCGTGGGTTTCCTCCGGTTTCCTCCCACAGTCCAAAGATGTGCAGGCTATGTGGATTGACCATGCTAAATTGCCCATAGTGTTCAGGGATGTGTAGATTAGGTGGGTTATAGGCGGACAGGTCTGGGTGCGATGCTCTGAGGGTTGGTGTGGACTTGTTGGGCTGTAGGGCCCGTTTCCTCACTGTAGGGATTCTATGAATATATTAAAAAAAAACCCCAATCAGGGGTCAAAAATGTCTTTAAGCATGTTACACCATGGTTTCAAAATGGTTATTAAGGTCTTTTTTCAGTTGTGTGCAGAAAAAAAAAAGACATATTCCCAGCCAAATAAGGATTGGTATTTCATTTTGGAGCAGCTGGGTCCACTGTCTAGTTAAGTGTAATTTCTGTTGTAATCATTTTCTTAATATATGATTGGAACAGATAGATTTACCAACTTAAGTTAAACTGGTTTTCAATTTTTTCTTCATTCAGGGGAATTAGGGTTTTTTAACTGGCCAGCATCTTTTACCCATCCTTAGTTGCCCTCAAGATAGTGGTAGGTGGCCACTGTTAGTGCAGGTAGACACACAATGCTGTTACAGAGGGAGTTCCAGGATTTTAACATAGTGACACTGAAGAAAGGACAATACATTTCCAAGTTGAGCCCTGAGTGGCTTGGGGAGGAAATTACGGTTGGTAATGTTCCCACGTATATGCTGCCCTTCTCCTTCTGATCTTAGTTGAGAGTTTGGAAGGTACTGCGTTAAGAAGCCTTAGGTAAATTGGGACTACACTGCAGAGAATACAGAGGTTGAGAATGGTTCCAGGGGTTAGAAATTTCCAATTTATCATAATGAGAAGTTAGGAGGATTTATTTGAAGAGAAGGCCAAGAGGAGATTTGACAGAAGCATTCAAAAGGGTCTGGACAGAGTGGATAGGGTCAAAATATTCATGCTCATGGAGTATCGAAATTGAGGTGTCAAAGAAGGTAACTGGTAAAAGAAACAAATGTGGTCAGAGTAAAGATAGCAAGAACTGCAGATGCCGGAATTACAGACAACACAGTACGGAGTTGGATGAACACAGCAGGCCAGGCAGCATCAGAGCAGCAGGAAAACAGATGTTTCGGGTTGTGACCCTTCTTCAGAAATGGGCTAAGTTTCGGGTCAGGACCCTTCTTC
>NC_063333.1:35545889-35553831 GCF_021869965.1 Rhincodon typus | reverse complement strand
TCTTCAGAAATGGGCTAAGTTTCGGGTCAGGACCCTTCTTCAGAAATATCAACTTTCCTGCTCCTTTGATGCTGCCCGGCCTGCAGTGTTCCTCCAGCTCCATACTGTGTTGGTCAGAGAAAGAGCTTTTTTTCATTAAGCAAGTGGTTATGGCCTGGAATGCAATACCTGAATACATCATACAGCACAGAAGTAAGCCCTTCAGCCTGTATGTTGAGACAGGTTCAAATCAAGGCATTCAACAGAAATCAAGACTTATTCGAAAAGGAACACTTTGCATGGGTGTGGGGAGAGGAATGAGAAAGTAAAATGTTCTTTGAGAATTGGTACAGACATAGGTTAATTGGCTCCTTTTTGCACTGTAATAATTCTGTGAATGCTCAATCTGCTTTTGCCACAATTTCAGGTAGCACATTCCAGATTATAATCAGCTGCTTTAAAAAAGCTGATCAGCGTAGCATTTTTCTGGCCACTTACTTCAAACACACATCTTCTGGTTTCAGATGCTTCTGCCATTGGAACCAGCTTTTCCTCATTTAGTAAGCACTGCATGATTTTGAACATTATCAAGTCTGCTGAGTCTCTTTTAAAAAGGACAATCACCATACTCTCCAAGTAATCCACTCAGCCTAAAGAGGAGTGCCCAAAATTCGACAATACCACAGCTGGGCTCTGACCTGTGATTTCTAAAGAGTTTGGCATAACTTTGTTTTTGTACTCCATACCTTTATCTATTAAGCCAAATATCTTTTATAAAAAAAGTCTTCTCAACTTAACACTGTCAACACTTCAATTATTAACATCAAATTAAATTGAGACAAATATCGTAAAAATCATCTTTAATCAAAATTGATTTACTTAATACACTGGAACTCTAACTAATCATGTTTTTTTCCCTAAAAAGTACCCACCCGTCCAATAATTATTTAAAAAAAGGTTGGCTTGTATCAGATCATCACTTTTCCCCCATCCTAATATTTCTCAACATTTCATTGTACATACTATGGGATTTTACAGTTTCAGCCATATCTAGCATTGAATTCTAATAAAATATAAATATCTTTATGAAGTTTGGAAAACTTAGTAGTCCCAGGGTTGTGACTGGGTTCTGTACTTGAATACATTTGTAAGTCAATTTGTATGCAAGTCAGAACATAATACAGGACAGTGTAAAGTAGCTGTCTATAAATGAGGAAATGTAGTGTGTTGGAACTTTAAGATAAATATTCACATACTCCTGTATGGGATTGCACTCCAGTATGGGACTGCCTGTAAAGTTACTACTATCAGAACAAAGGATTCCTGGACTGCCAAAACTTCCAACCACAGACCACATACTCCAATCAAATATCGGCAGGCAAACCAACAGGGCCACAGCTTGTGCTTTAAGCAAATGTAAGAAAAAAGTGCTGCTGACATATCTAGTTTCAATAACAATTACGTCTTTAGGCACTAAATTCAAACGTTCTCATGTAAGCAAACACAAAGATTTTGGATTTTCTCCATGGTTCAGCAAGTTAATTCCAATTGGAATGGTTCTATAATGCAAAATGGAAGCGCAGGTATTGCTGCTAAAATGAAGGATTTTTTCACCTATTTGTTCATGGAATATGACTGTTGCCGTTTAGACTAGCATTTATTGCCCATTCCAAATTGCTCTTAATACAAAGGTGAGACGAAGTGGTGTTGGTACATCAAAAATGTTGCTCAGGATGGTGTTCTAGTGTTTTAACCCAGTGAAAGTGAAGAAATAGAATCTAGTTCCAAGTCAGGATGCTGTATGGCTTAGCTTTGTCCCACGGATCTGCTGCCCTTATCCTTCTTAATGGTAAGGACTTCAAGTATAAGACACGTACTAGTGTCTTTCACAAAAAAAAAAGGAAATTTGCCTTCCTTCCATTGTCTGGCACACGTGACTCCAGACCAACAAAGACAATGATGCTTAACTGTCCCCAAATGGACAAACACTCAACACCATTACTTGCTATCTCTTCTAGAAATAGCTGACTGTATTGCTAATATCTCAATAAAGTGTTTTGCACAGTCACATTCTCCAAGAGTTCTTACCTCCAAAAACAATTTGGCTTCTTGTAAGCTGTAGTGTTTAAACACATTCTTCTATGTAAATGCTGGTCCTGTAGGAGAAAATAAAAACAACACTGATTTGAGAATACTAGTAGGATATTTAAACACACAAGATCTTCTACTCTGTATCTTAACAGATAGCACAATGATCTAATTAAAAACATGCAAGTAAAACAATGGCAGATGGAGTCTAATCCAGGTAAGCATGAAGTGTTGTATTTTGGGAGATCAATGGTAATGGCAGGACCCTGAACAGCACCGATGTACAGAGAGATCTTGGGGTTCAACTACAAAGGTCCCTGGAAGTAGCCACACAAGTAGATAAGGTGGTAAAGAAGGCGTAAGGAATGCTTGCGTTTAATGGTCAGGGAATTGAGTACTAGAGTCAGGATGTCTTGTTGCAGCTTTATAAGATTTTGGTTAGGCAACACTTGGAGTATTTTATTCAATTCTGGTTGCCACATTACAGGAAGGATGTGGAGGCTTTGGAGAGAGTGCAGAAGAGGTTTACCAGGATGCTGCCTAAATTAGAGGGTATGAGCTATAAAAGGAGAGGCTAGAAAAACTCACGTTGTTTTCTCTGGAGCGACAGAGGCAGAGGGGAGACTTGACACAAGTCTATAAAATTATGAGGTACAGAGAGAGGGTTGACGGTCAGAATCTTTTTCTCCAGAGTTGAAATGTCTAATACTAGGGAGCATGCATTTAAAGCGAGAGGGGAAAAAGTTGAGATGGAAGGGTTTTTTTTTCCCCCGAAACAGAGTGGCAAGAGTCTGGAACGTACTGCCACAGGTGGTGGTAGAGGCAGATATGATGGCAGCGTTTAAGGGACTTTTAGATAAGCACATGAATATGCATGAAATGGAAGGATATAGACCAAGGGCAGGCAGAAGGGATTAGCTTAATTTGGTATCATGTTCAGCATAACATTGTCCTGTGCTGTTCTATATTCTATGACTCGGAGACACCAATAGCTGTTGTGGAACACCAGCTGGGAGGCCCCTTCATCCACGGCCTTTTTGTTGGTGCATATAAGCACCTCAAAGGTCTGATTGTTAATTAAAAAAAAGCCTGACCGGTCAGCTGTTCAGCTTTTTGGAAGAAACACTGTCTGTTCATCAACTCATTATCTCAGAGTACAAAAGGATTTTGACCAGGTGGGCCAATGGACCGAGGAGTGGCAGATCAGTTCCATTTTGCCTTTTGAGTTGGTTTTGTTTTCGGGTTAGTGGCCAAGAACAGGGCTGTCTTATTTTCTCTTTGATTCCCCTGTAAGAGCCACGGGGGCTGTTTATTTTATCAAGAAATATTTATTCCACATTTTGGCCTCTTGTTATCCCTACCCAAGAATTGTTGGTGGGGGCAGAGTTGAGAAAAGCCATTTGTTTGTCTTGGTTGCTTTTCTTTTTCCAGAGTCATTGGAGTTTCACTTTGGTTCAAAAGTCAGGGAAACTTTTATTTTTCTGTTTTAAGAGGGCAGATTGTGCTTTACTCTGGGCTTAACGTGGCACTGTCCTCATCCGGGGAGTAGGTGATGGGGGCTGTGTCGGGGATGGGGCTTTACCTTTTTGTCTAAAAGAGTGGAGGAATGGCAGATGGAGTTTCATTTAGATAAATGTGAAGTATTGCATTTTGGAAGGGCAAACCAGGGCAGAACATATACAGTTAATGGTAGGACCCTGGGGAGCATCGCCGAACAAAAAGACCAAGGGGTGCATAGTTCCTTGAAAGTGGAGTTGCAGGTAGACAGGGTAGTGAAGGTGGTGTTTAACAAGCTTGCCTTCATTGGTCAGAACATTGAGTGAACGAGTTGGGATGTCATGTTGCAGCTATATAGGACATTGGTGAGGTCACTTTTAGAACATACATAAAATTTTGCTTGCTTTTCTATAGGAAGAAGGTTATTAAACTTGAGAGGTTACAGAAAAGATTTACAAGGATGTTGCCAGGATTGGAGGGTTTGAGTTACAGGGATAGGTGGAATACATGGAGGCTTATTTCCCTGGAGCAGAGGCTGAGGGGTGACTTCTATTGAAGTTGACAAAATCACGAGGAGCTTGGATAGGGTGAAAATTCTAGGTGGGGGATGTCCAAAACTAGAGGGCATTGGTTTAGTGTGAGAGGGGAAAAGATTTAAAAAGGACCTGAACAGTAACTTATTCACGCAGCGGGTGGTATGTATATAGAATGAGCTGTTAGAGGAAGTGGTGGAGGTGTGTACAATTACAAACAGTAAAAGACATCTGGATAGGTGTATGAAATAGGAAGGGTTTCGAGAGATATGGGCCAAATGCTGGCAAATGGGACTAGATTAATTTAGGATATCTGGTCGGCAAGGACGCGGTGGACCAAATGGTCTGCTTCCTTGCTGTATGGCGCCATCAACACTTAAATGGCCTCCTTCCCACACCTACCTCCCTGATTGAAAAGAATCAAACACCCCAAATTTTTAATACTGGGATCACACTAAAATCGGAGGCATTGATTTTGAGTCAATGAAGCATTGATTATGGAGATGTGAGTGTTCTCTTTAGAGAAGGTGAAGAGGAGATTCCGGAGAAAGTGTTCAAAAATCACGAAGGTCCTAAACGGTGAAATAGAAACTGTTCCCATTGCTGAAGCAATGAAAGAAACCGGCTGAATTTGAATGAACGGGAAGGTCCCACAGTGACAGGAGGGATTTTTAATCTTTAGTCCAGTAAATGGTTAGGAGCTGGAATGCCCTGCCGCAGAGTATGGTGAACGTAGGTTCAATCGGGGTTTTCAAAAGGGAACTGGATAAGCATTTGAAGAGGGATAAATATGTCTACAGTACTACAGGGGAAGGAAAGGGTTTGGAAACTAGCTGAGCTGTTGTTGTACAGTACCTGTACGGATAATGACAGGCCGAATGGACTACATTGTAAAGACAGTGACGATTCTACGCCGAATAGAAACGCGTCCACATCCCAGGTAAGCATTGCTGCCAACAAGGTAGGTTATAGCCAGCTAAGGAGCTTTGACAGTTGGTTAACGCTGGGCAGGGTGACCTTCTTCTCACCCTCGGGCCCTCGCACCTTGCCCTTCAGCTCCTTCCTTACCTTCAACAGACTATGCTGGTGACAGACGCTGCGAGCCAGAAGGCTGGCCGAAGGGATCTCGTGGTCCCGGCGACCGTTGAACAGACCGTTCATCAACGCGCCGCTCGCGAACGCGCTTTGTCTATTCCACGCGCAGCAACGGCTCAAAAACAGCGCCATTTTTACCGGTTTCTCCCGTCCCGTCCTGTCCCGTCCCCTTCCCGTGTCCGGCGAAGGGGTCTGGGAATGCCTGTGTGAACAAATTATACCACGAATATTTTTCCTTTTGAAAACAATAATTGTTTGAGTTTTAGATCAGCCCGAACGGAAACCTACTCGTAAAATAATAATGGGCATGAAAAACTTATTAATTTTTCACATCACTGTGTTTGGTGCCGTTTGACCCGGAAATTATTCTGTTAAACGGGGAATTGCTCGGGATTGTGGGAAGTTGTCTTATCTTAAATGTGTAGATTCTCCATTTGTACCTCGACCTTTATTTTCCCCCTTTTGAAGTGTCTGTGAGTGAGAACTGGCGCCGAGTTCTGCTTTTCTACTGGAGCAAAATATCAATTGAGTTGGTTGATTTGCAAATATTAATCATCGTTGTCTGTACACCTTTGTTCAATTGTCTTCCAAAAAAGTTACCCCCACCTGCTGACTGAAACATACTACGTACTTCGCATAAAATGCAAGAATCAGTACATGTTGGATCCTTCCTAAAATGAAACGGATGAAAGAAAAGCACTATGTTTGCGATAAAAGAACTCAAACATTATACAATCAAGATGATGATTTTGGGATTGATTTGGGAGTCAACTGTTGGGATTTTCTGTCGAGGGAAAAGTACAGAGTTTGAAGTTGTTTCTGTTCCAGAATGTGATTCAGTTGATTCTAACCATTTTACCAACAGTGATAGGTTGGGTTACAGCAAGATTAACCGTAAGGGGGTTTCCTTGGATCAGTGGAATTTAACATCCCAGAAGTTAATAGGTAAAATCGTCTTCCATGTAGTACAAGCAGTGAAGTAGATAGATTATTTACTGCATTTTCAAGGCCCAGCGTTTTAGAATACCATGTAAACAGATGCTTGTACGTTTTTGAAGGTCATTGTGGTTCTGACAGCCTTAATATCACTGTGTGGAGCTGGAAGCACACAACAGGCCAGGCAGTATCAGAGGAGCAGGAAAACTGACATTTCGGGTCGGGACCATTCTTCCGAAACGTCAGCTTTCCTGCTGCTCAGATGCTGCCTGGCCTGCTGTGTTCCTCCAGCTCCACACTGTTATCTCAGACTCCAGCATCGGCAGTTCTTAATATCACTGATGCGTCATTTCTCTGGCTCGCACAAAAGCTGCACTTCCCGTGGTGATCCTGTTGCTGCATGCAGTACTTTGAACGGTAAATGACAGACTATGATGAAATGCACAGATGAAAATAACATGGAAGTGATTTCTGAAATTATTAAAGCTGTGAACAGCTGTTACATCTGCAGCATTTTTTTTATTATTGTAACAGATGGTATACGCTCCTATGCCTTATGGTATTGAATGCCTGAGTATGTAAGGTTGTCCACTCTGGTCAGAAGAATACAAAAGAAAAATATTTAAATAGAGAGATTACAAATGTTGTATGGTACAGAGGAACCTGGGTGTCCTTGGACATGAATCACGAAAAAGGTTAACATGCATGCACATGAAGGGATTAGGAAGGTAAATATGTTGGTTTTTATTGCAAGGGGAATGGAGTACAAAAAGCAAGGATGTCTTGCTACAACTGTACAAGGCATTAATTACACACGCCTATAATACAGTTTTGATCATCTTATTTAGGGAGCGATGTACTGTATAGGAGAAGGTTCATTTGTGGAATTAAGGGGTTGCCATATGAGGAAAGGTTAAGCAGGTTGGGACAATATTCATAGTGGTTTTGAAGAATTCAAAGTGATCTAATTGAAGCATGTAAGATTCTGAGGGAGTTTGACAAGGGAGATGCTGTGAAGATGTTTCCCCACGTGGTGGAATCTGGAACTAGGAGGCATAATAAGGAATCTTCCATTTTAAGACAGGCAAAGAGGAATTGTTCATCTGTGGAATTCTGTACCCAGAAATATTTGGAAGCTAAATCATTAAATACACCCAAAGACTAAGATGCATATATTTTTGAACAATAGTTGAGACAAGGTTGTTGAGAGTAAGTGGGAAAATAGCATTGATAAGCAATGATCTTATTGAATGAAGGAGCAGGGTGAAAAGTCATATGGCTAATTCCTGCTCCTTGTTCTTATGTTCTAGCGCCCTTATCATCAATAGTAAACAAATTGCACATAGATTCTGTCCATGAGAAGTAATCACAATACCCAGATCAAGTTGTTGATCTAATGAATATGAAATAATGAATAGAAAACACTACTGTGGTTTTATTAAACACTTTGTATGTGAAAACATTAAAAAGAAATAGAAAAATACTAAAGCACATCTGTGCACAAAATACAGTGCATCATATTTTTTCCTAAGTTTTAGGCTAAAGAGTGCGTTGTACAAAACCCTAGTTAGACTCCACTTAGAGTACTGTGAGCAGATTTGGCCACCACACCTTAGCAAGGATGTTTTGGTTCTGGAGGGAGTTAAACTCAGGTTTGCAATGATGATGGAGATAGTAGGAACTGCAGATGCTGGAGAATCAGAGATAACAAGGTGTAGAGCTGAGTGAACACAGCAGACCAAGCAGCATCTGAGCAGCAGGAAAGCTGACGTTTCGGGCCTAGACCCTTCTTCAGAAAAGGGTCTGAAGAAGGG
>NC_063333.1:35526159-35545789 GCF_021869965.1 Rhincodon typus | reverse complement strand
CTGAAGAAGGGTCTAGGCCCGAAACGTCAGCTTTCCTGCTGCTCAGATGCTGCTTGGCCTGCTGTGTTCATCCATTTCTACACCTTGTTATCTCTTTGCAATGATGATACCTGGGCTTCAGGGTTTAAATTATGAGATTAGACAAATTAGGCCTTTAACCTTCTAAATTCTCGAGAATAAAGTGTGATCAAATTGAGATTTTCAGGATATTAACAGGGAAATACAGGGTAGATTTGGATAAACTATTTTCACTGATTGAAGATCCTAGAACCAGGGGACATAATCTAAGAATTAGGGCCTGGCCATTCAGGAGAGATTTTGGAAACAAATTCTACATGCGAAGAGTAATGGAGGTTTGGAACTCTCTTCCTCAAACAGTAGTCAATGCTAATTCAGTTGTTAAATTAAAATCTGAGATAGACAATCTTTTATTAATCAAGGGTATTAAGTGGTATGGACCCAAAATAAGGCATATGGAGTTAGGCAACAGAGCAGTCATGTTCTTATTGAATGGCGGAGAAGTCTCAAGGGGCTGAATGGTCGACTGTTCTTCCTGTGTTCCTATATGTGTGGGAGTACGTCAGTGTTTGTAGATGTCCACCTGT
The DNA here is from genome assembly GCF_021869965.1 of Rhincodon typus. Classification (NCBI taxonomy): domain Eukaryota; kingdom Metazoa; phylum Chordata; class Chondrichthyes; order Orectolobiformes; family Rhincodontidae; genus Rhincodon; species Rhincodon typus. The sequence goes on along the minus strand of NC_063333.1, from coordinate 35,545,184 downwards.
GCTGAAGTTTAAGAATCATTCGTATGACCACAACATTAGTAGTACTGTTAAATATGTTTAAAAATTAATTTGTCATGCCAAATGATCAATTGATCGAAAGGTGCCAAAGAGTGGGATAAACAGAGTAACTTCCTTGTAAATCCTATTGCAAGAGCTATAAAGCAATTTGGGGTATAAAGGCTAACAGCAGTTAGGTTGTGTTGTGTGGACCTTGAATACAATTTATACAATAAAGTTATAGTGATTTTAATGATACAGTGATACTAGTACATGCAGTTTTGGTCATCTATTATAGAAAGATAATTAAAGTCACTATGTACGTGCCATAGGTAGGAACCAAGGTTGAGAAGCATTATTTATGAAAGAAAAAGAACTTGAAATACTGGGACAATTTCTTTACAGTGATGAAGACTACAATTTTTTTTAAATTGTGAGGAATTTTGATAAGGTGTAAAGAGAAAGATACTTTTTCTTGTTCGTGAGTCACTAATAAATTGACACCAATTTCACATCGGCACCCTAAGTGAGGAGAGAGGTTTGAAGAAATGTTTTTGCTTGGATGGCTATTGAACATGAAATGCTTAAAAGAGTTGTCACGTTAAGAGAAACTTGAATAAATATTTAGTGGTTGGGGTAATGATGAAGCTGACTGCTTTCCCCTAGAAGGTGTCCAAACTGCTTCATATTGTTCACGATGCATTCATTGTGGCAAGTGGAGAATTTGTCACCATATTTCTGACTTGTGCCTTTTAGGTGGTGCAGTGACTTTGGAGAGTCAGAAGCTGAATTACTTCAAAATTCCCAGCATCTGACCAGCACTTGCAGCCACCTTTATGTGGCTGTTCCTGTAATTTTACCCTCAGGATGTTAATGGTGTTGCTGAAGAATATCAGGAGGAAAAGTTTAGATTCTATCCTGTTGGAGATGGTCATCTCTTGGCACTTGTGTGGCACAAATATCGCTTGTTACTATCAGCTTGCGCCTGAACATTGTCCAGTTCTAACTGCTTGCAGGTACTGTCTGTTTCGGTGTCTGAGGAATTGCAAATGATTTATGGCAATCATTTGCAAACAACTCCACTTTTGACTATCTGTTGGAGAGGGGGTCTTTGCTGAAGCATCTGATGATTGTTGGGAGCACAACACTATCCTAACTCAGTAATATTTTAGGTGTGAGATGATTGACTTCCAATGATCGCAACCATCTTCTTTTATGTTAGATGCAGCTCCAAGTAATGGGTAATTTGCCCCCCGTTTCCATTGACTTCAATTTTCCAAGTCTTCCTTGAATGCATTAAAGTGCAGTCTTGATGAGTAGTCGTCATACTTTACCTCCGGAATTTAGTTCTTTTGTCTATGTTTTGAATACGCCGTGGGTGAGTGTGAAGTTATGCACGTTGGTAGAAAGAATAGAGGCACAGACTATCTTCTAAATGGGGAAAAGTTTCAGAAATCTGAAGCGCAAAGAGACTTAGGAGTCCTAGTTCAAGATTCTGTTAAGGTTAACGTGCAGGTTCAGTTGGCATTTAAGAAGGCAAATACAGTATTAACATTCATTTGGGAATCTGTGGCAGCGTTGACCACAGACAGCAGAGCGAGATAAGTGGAGGACTTTTCAAAGGTTGTTGAACTTTTAACTTATTCCTTTATTTTCCTAGGTTAAACTACAAAAGACTTTAATGTAAACTATTACCCATTTCTTTATTTTCTGTTATTCAATGAAATAATGCTTAACTTTTTAACCCTCATTTCTCTCACTACTTTGCACTTAAGCTTTTTTTATACTTAGGTAACTTGGTACCTAAGATGGGACCATTAGTGGTTACATTATACACTGTTTACTGTACTCTTGTACTTCTGTACTTGAGTACATGTGACAATTAAATCTAAAATTAAAATAAAAGATTAAATTAATTAAAACTTCAAGAGGGCTAAAATACAAGAGCAGAGACGTGCTGCTGATGTTGCATAAAGTTCCTGTCGGACCGCATTTGGAATATTATGAACTATTTTTAGCTCTATATCTAAGGAAGGATGTGCGTGAGCAATTTTTAGCCCTGTATCTAAGCAAGGATGAGGGGTTCTAGAGGAGGTTTGCAAGAATGATCCTGAGTATGAAGGGCTTGCCATGTGAGGAGCGGGTTGAGGACTCTAGATCTGTACTCAATAGAGTTTAGAAGGATGAGGGGGGAGATCCGATTGAAATTTACAGAATACTGAGAGGCTAGATAGAGTGGATGTGGAGAAGATGTTTTCAGTAGTAGTTTGCCACATGGGGCTGTGGAGGCCAAGTCATCGAGTGTATTTAAGACAGAGATAGATAGGTTCTTGATTAGTAAGAGGATCAAGGGTTACAGGGAGAAGGCAGGAAAATGGGGTTGAGAACCATATCAGCCATGATCAAATGGTGGAACAAACATGATGGGCTGAATGGCCTAATTCTGCTCCTGTATCTTGTGGTCTTATAGTTTGTATCAAGTGAAACTGAAATTTGCTTTAGTATCAGTATGGAAGTGCTGGTATAGGACTGGGTGGACAAAGTCAGAAGTCACATGACACCAGGTTATTGTTCAACAGGTTTATTTGAAATCACGAGCTTATAAAGCGCTGCTGCTTTGTCAGGTGAAGTCATACTGAAAGCGATTTCAAATAAACCTGTTGAATTATAAACTGGTATCGTGTGATTTCTGGCAAGGTCCCAGACGACTATAGTGCGTTCGCTTATTAGAGAGAGGTAAAGATGTAATGAGGTCTGGAACTAAGTCACCCTGGACAAGCCCAAATTGAGCATCAGTAAGTAGGTTATTGCTGAGTAAGTGATGCTTTATAGCACTGTCGCCAAAATCTTCTATCAGTTGCCGTTGTTTGAGGGTAGACTAATTGTGCTGTAATTGACTGTAGTGAATATTTCTTGGTTTTTGTGGACAGGATGTGCCTTGGCAATATTCCACATTGTTAGGTTGGTTCCCATATCGTAGTTTCTTCTGTCTTTCCTCCTCTGCACTCTCCTCCCTTTTTCCTCTCTCTCTTTCCTTCTTTCCCCTTTACTTCTCCCTCTGTTTCATAACTTTGTTTCCTTTCATCTTTTCTCTTTTTCAATCTCACAGTCACAGTCTCTACAGCCACTTCCTTCTCCTCTTTCTCTCCACTTACCTTTATCCCCCTTTTGTTTTCTCCTTTATTCAGTTTTCTCTCCCCCAATCAGTCGATGGTTAGATTGTGAAAAGCAGTGTTTGGAGAAGAGATGAGGGTTTCAGAGTTATTTCTGTGTGGGTGGGGGAGCCATTAGGTGAATTACTTGCTCAGGTTAGAGGCACAGAGTTGTTGATAACAAACAAATTGGACTACCATTTTGATATTGATGATGAATAATATTTCTTTGTGTTTTTTATAGATTCTTTTCCACTTGATCCTATCACAGAAAATTATGTACGTCAAGTGAGGGATTGTATTTTTTCAGCAGTTCATCCAGAACCTTTCAACTCAGCAGTCAAGCTGGTCGCAGTTTCAAAGGTTAGCACATAGTCTTCAATAACAGTGGTCTCTGTGTTGAATCAATATGTCACTTAAATTATTAATTAATTTGTTGTATTAATGCTATCTGTTTCCTGAATAAAACTGGATGTTTAAGTTGTGTTTTTTATAAACTTAGCATGGATGTAAAATTAAAATCACTATTTTGCAAATACTCTTTTCTTAATTCTTATTTTTATGTCTAATGTGTTTGTCTTGTTAGGACTGAGGTTGGAGGGGTACATAGCTTTCTTTTTAGTACCATTTCTCAACTAGTTACCAAAAAAGAACATATTTAACCGGTTGATGATTTTTAAAAATTATTGATTCGGGGAATGTAGGCATCGCTGGCCAGGCCACTGTTTATTCGCATCACTAATTTGCTTGAGAAGGTGAACTGTCTTCTTGAACTATTACAGTCCATTTAGTGTAGCTTCACCCACAATACTGTTAGGGAGAGAGTTCCAGGAGCTTGACTCAGTGTCAGTAAAATGATACAGTTCCATCTTCCAATAAGTTCTGAAGAAAGGAGTTATGTCAGACATGGAATATTAACTGTTTCTCTCTCCACAGATGCTGCCAGACCTGCTGAGCTTCTCCAGCATTCTTTGGCTTTGCTTCAGATTTCCAGCATCTTCAGCATTTTGCTTTAATATGATATAGTTCCATGTTGGGATGGTGTGTGGTTTCGAATCTCAGAATCACAGAATTGCAAAAGGAGTCTATCGCGTCTGCTTTGGCTCTCTGAGCATTTGAATTTAGTACTGATCTCCTGCCTTTTCCTCACAATTCTGAACTTTATTTCTATTTAAGTAATCATCCAATGCCCACCTAAATGCCTTAATTAGGCACCACAGGCCCATAGAGGGGAACCTTTCGATGGTAGTGGTCCGTGTACCTGCTACCCCTTATCTGCCTAGATGCCATGGGTTTGGTAGGTGCTGTCTATGGAGCCTCGGCTAATTTCTGCAGTACATCTTGTAAGTGGTATACAGTGTTGCCACTGTGTCTGTAAAAAGTTAATGTTTGTGCATATGGTATTAATCAAGTGGGTTGATTGTCCTGGATGGTGTCAAGCATCTTCTTCAGTGTTGTTGGAGCTGCACGAATCCAGGCAAATGGGGAATATTCCATCACTTGTGGTTTATGCCTTGTAGATAATGAACAGATTTTTGGGAGGCAGGAGCTGAATTATTTGCTGCAGGATTCCTAACGTCTGACCTATTCTTGTAACAATAGTATCTATATGGCTAGTCCAGTCATGTTTTGTCAATGGTACCCCCACAATGTTGGTAGTGGTGGGTTTAGCAATGGTAACACTATTGAATGTCAAGAGAAGTTGGTTAGATTCTCTCTTGTTGGAGACAATTATTGACTGACACTTGTATGGCACAACAGTAACTTGCTACTTGCCAGTCTAAGCCTGGATGTTGTCCAGGTTTTGCTACATTTGAATACAGACAACTTCAGTATCTGAGGAATCAAGAACAGTTTTGAACATTGTGCAATCATCAGTGAACATTCCCACTTCTGACCTTGTGTTGGGGGAAAGATCATTGATGAAACAGATGAAGATGGTTAAATTGTTCTGAGGAAGGGTCACTCGACCCAAAATGTTAATTTTGATTCCTGTCCACAGATGCCTCCAGATCTGCTGAGCTTTTCCAGCAATTTCTATTTTTGTTCCTGATTTACAGCATTCACAGTTCTTTCGACCCTCCTCGATTGAGTTGTTTAATTGGCCACAACCATTCATGTTTGCATGTGGCAGGATAGCACAGCTTGGATCTGATTTGTAATGGTCAATTACTTAAGCCTTAGTGTAGTCTGGTCTGGGTCAGCATTAGAAACGATTCAGTCAAGTTTCTTTAGTCAACAAAGAGTAACTTTTTTATTTTAATTAAAACTTAAACAAACATGTCAAGGTTATTAACAAACATGGTTAGACTATGAAGATAGATATAACTTAGATTGTAACATTCCTGAATTAACATGAGGCAAATATAGGTAACACACTGTGGTCCAATACATCAAATGGTAAACGTGATCATGACAGGCTCCACAGATTTCTTAGCAAACCTCCCCCGCCCCTGACGGCCCCATTCCAGCAGCCATTAGTGATGCAGTGGGTCACAAATCTCATGAAAATGTCATAATGGATTCTAATTACTCATCTTCGATGACTTGGTGTTGAAACTTTCTCAAAAACTGCTCCTTTATACGGGACTGTGTTCCCCTGGATTTCAAAAACTGCAGTACTGTACCTACAGGCATAGCTCCAGTATGTTCACAGACAGCAGTCTTCACCAAACCAGTATTGCTCTTAGATTTTTTGCCTGAGTTGAATTCTTGATCAGTTGCAAAAAGCTTGTGGGTTTCCTTCACCCTCACTCCCGTAGCTCCTGAAATTTTTCTTGAGCTCTAACCCCAACAGTTTGCTGTATCTACTGATTTCTAGAGCCTCTCCCTGTGTTCTGATTATGCAGCATGCCATTTCAGCAGTCCAGTTAAACTGTTCATTTCTGCATGGAGTGAGCTTCTGTCTCTGTCTGTCTCTAATTCCAATTGATTGTGACCCAGAAATTGTCCCTAAGTGACCCCTGAGATTTTTTTTCGATTGAATTCGTATTTCATGATCTGCCACGGTGGGATTTGAACCCATGGCCATGGAAAATTAGTCTGGGGTTCTGGATTGCTAGCTTAGTGACATACATCACCACCTCCCCTGTCTGAGTTTCTCAATCAGGGATAATCTAAATGCAAAGGGAAAATTAATACTCCCAAATTGTGAATTAATGAGATGCAAATACGTGCAAATAGGCTTCCACCATCTGTGTCTTATAATTTAAGGAAGGAGAGTGTATTTGCAGTAGTTTCACTTGATGGTGAGAATCTGATTTTTTGACTCTTGCCCAATCAAACCATTGCATTTATTCTCACCACTTCAGGTAAAGGAAGATCACAGCCATCATGTTCACATCTGTCGATCTACACTTGCTGCTCACCAACCTTATTTTTATTTACCAAATTTGACACATTCATGTATGTACAAAATAACCCTTGTTTAAACATTATTACATTTCCTCTTACACTGTCCTCAAGAAAATCTCATCTTCTTACTGCAGTGCTATCTGTCTTTCCCAATCCTTCATGCACCTTGCTGTTCCCTTGCTAATCTTAAATCCTGCTTCCCAACCCAATCTAAATTAGTTTAAACCCTTCACTAGCAAAATGCCTTGCAAAGATATTGGTCCCACCTGTACTCAGATACAACCTATGTTACCTATATAGATCTCAACTGCCTTAGAATGGGTTCCAGTATCTTAAGAATCTAAAGACCTATCTGCTGCATCATCAAACCATCATGCATTCATCTGGTCTGTTCTAATTTCTATATTTAATAACACCTAGCATGCAGAGTAATTTGGGAGATTATTGCCTTTGAGGTCAGGCTTGCTAGTTTATTTTCGAGCTCCCTAAAATCTGCCTGTAGGATCTTTTACCTGTGTTGATGGTACTGATTTGTACTACAACATCTAGTTGTTCACGCTTCTCCCTCAGAGTTTCATGCAGCCGCTAAGTAAAATCCTTGGCTCTAGCAACAGGGAGGCGTCATGCCATCCTATATTTACTTCTGACACCACAGAAATACTTCACTCTCTCTCCTGCTAAATATCAAACTGTCAATCATTATTGCTTTCCCAGTCTTCCTCCTGCCCACAGCTGGGCCAGCCTCAGTGTCACAGATTTGTCTGTACACAACCTACCATTCTCAACTGTGTTCAGAACTAAATACTGGTTAGAGAGCAAGACGGGTTCATGTTACTCTGGCACTACCTGCCTGATCCTCCATGAGTGCCTTTTGAACACCCATTTTCTCTCTACCTGCTAAGTTGCGGAGTGACCACATTAATAATGTGCTATCCATAAGTCTTTCAATCCTGCAGATCCAACACAATTGATGCCGATTATTGGTCAAGCTCTAAAACCTTGAACAGCCCTAGCTGATGACACTACCTAAACACATCACTTCCAGGAAAAGGGCAGCATCCTGGTGGTTCCCACATGGAGCATGATTTGCCCTGTTAAGGACCATGATCCTCTTCCATGCCTCAATTTAATAGCTTATTAAACTAAAGAATTACACTCACCAGACAGTTGCTTCTGATGCAAACTAATTATTCAATGTCCACCATTTACTTACTTTCATTGTCACTGTTATGAGTTTTAAAAAGACCTACATTGTACTTAACAATTTTCGTGATGTTATACAGTTGCAAACATGACCTTTCATGCCCTTGAGCCTGTTCCATCATTCGATTTAGATAATGGGTGAACTGTATCTTAACTTAATTTGCTCATCTTGGTTTTATATTTTCAACTAAGCTCAACAATGTTTTGCAACAAAATGCTTTCCTGATATTACCCATTGTTGGGTTCACTCTAATTTGAAGATTTGCCTCCTCCTCTGGAAACTCCCTTAAAGGAAAATTTTCTCTCTGGCTGTCTTATGGCATCCTTTTATGCCATTATCTTAAACACAGCATTTGATAATGCACATAACTGTATATACCCAATTACACACAACATTATGGAATCTGTCTTTGTTATAAAGCAGAGGTTAAACCTCTTCTGAGAACTAAAACCGAAACACCCAAATAGGAGCACCTCGCCATATAATCCGTAAAAGGAGTGTGAAATGTGGTGTAGCCTGCCTTTTAGCAACTTATAGAGATTAAATAAAATAAACCCCTGACACTCACTTTACAATGAACAGTTAAAAATTTATTTATCTAACTCTAACAGTGAACAAGTTAACTAAAGTATTAACAAACTACATAAGTCCCTTCTAAATACTAACTATTCCTGACTAAAACAAGATCCTAACGGTATGCTCTTCCAATAAATAAAGTCCCACTTATATAAATAACAAAAAATAGAATTTAGTCTCTCAAAATTACAGCCAGGTTACGTGTCTTCCAGAATGTTCTATGAAGAATGCCTTCTCCGTCAATACTTCTGTCAGGAATCTTAACTAGTTGTGCCATTGGTAGCTTTGATTTAGGCGGTGTTTTCTCTAAGACTTAGAGAAAACTGTGAGAGCCAACAATATTCTCTTGAGAGCCGAGAGCTGTTAACTCTGGCAGATGGTAGTTCGATCTCCTGTCTTTGTCCAACTTCCCTCTTTTATACCCTTGATGACATATCAATTTCTTACAATAGGATTGGCCCTATGTTGTCAAAACGATCAGATTTAAATTTAATTGGTTTTTGATATCTAAGTACCTGGTTCAAATTGATTGGATAAATTCAAAACTTGTCACCTTGACAAGAAGAACAAAACTGCTGCTTGGCCTGCTAACTGTATGGCCTTTTGATACAAATGTTTCAGTTTGTGTGCTCTCTGTGCTCTTACAAACTTTCAAGTTGCTCACAGACATCCTTTTTTAAAATTCTAAGCTTGGAAACAGCACATCATCTTTTAAAGGGATCACGCATTGCTTTTCCCCCAGCATTTTACAAACACCAAATTCTAATTTTCTGCCTCCCAAACCATAGGTACTCTACCCAACTTTGCAACAGTCCTCATAATGTAACTTATCATTCCATTAAACTTGTAGTGTATCATCTCCAAAAGCATTATTATTTATGCTGAGCTTTGTAGCCCAGAACTGCATATGATACTCCAGGTTCATTCTGTATACCTGTAGCAGGACTTCCATCCCTTTTTCATTTTAGTCCTCATGAAATTAAGATTAATATTCCTTTGGTCTTTTTATTGCTTCTTCTACCTGTCTACTCGTGCTTCTGTGATTTCTGCACTTGGATGCTTAACTCACTCCTTCTGAAGGCACGAATCAGTTTTAGATTTTATTGGCCCTGGTGGTCCTGTCTTTTCTTATTCAAGTTTTGACTCTTGTGTAAGACAGTGATTAGCATTTTCGAGCATAAGTAAGTGAACATCAATACAGAATGGAAAACTTGGCTAATTTTTATTTTTCTGTTTCTTGTTTCTTCTCTCAAGATTAATTTCCCAGGGCTTCTGAGACAACTCCTAAATGTTTCATTCCTGGCACAATCTCAGCATTTATCAAATAACTGATGTCCTGCAGAATTTCTCTAAGCTGTAATCTTTCTCAGCTGCATCATGTAAATACTGCTTGTGGACTTCCTTCACCCTATTGCACTGAACTACCAGTGACCCCCAAGATTTCTTTTTCACTGAACCTTTTTCCACTGCACAGTCATCATTTCTTGGGATTTTCCCTGAGTCTTAACTGCTTGCAGTCTGCTAACAGTGGCACTTGTTGTAACTGGTGCTACTTCTACTGTTTCAGAACTCTCCTAGCTCTAAACTACAATTAACTTCTCCCAGGAAACATGTATCCAGGTAAATTGAAACTAAACAATCTTCTTAAGTTCCACCCATCTCCATGATGATGTGGCCTCCTCTGAGCTATCCTTAATCTAATTTTCAGACTATGTCAGACTAAGGGGAATCAGATAATCAGTGTGGTGGGAGATTGTGATGTGTGAACTAGAAATGAAACACTGTCAGGAAGCATTTTAAACTTTCTTCGAAGTATCAGTACTGCAAGCAATGTTAACACTGTAGGCAGAATGTCTCCAGCCACTGGACAACATTGGCAAAGGCAAGTCAATTGAGAAAATATGGCAAGATTGGAAAAATGAAATTCTCCACACCAGGAAGAATAAGTCCAATTTTGAACCTCGGGTTTGAATGGTGAGTTATAAATCTCTCTGGTAAACACAGAGAGTCCAATTTATGTGCATTAAATCTAATTATTACATATTCTTGCTTCATTTTTATATAATTTGCTATTCTCCAACATGATGGCTAGAAACTAGACAGCTACAATTCTGGAAATAAAAGTTGGAATGGGTACCTGATGGCTCCAGCTTATCGCTTGCTCTTCAGGGCTTCCATCTTGGGTAGCAATCAATCATAGCCTTCATCTGCAGAGATTGACATGGGACCTTCTTCAGGTCATTATGGCACATTTCTGACTCCCATAAGAGTACAGTTACACACTTCAGTGCTGCACTTCAGAGTGCACTGATGCCTTTCAATATATTACTTTGACGGGCCATTTTGGTGCAAGAAGAAGCATGCTTTTCATGTGTCGGAGCAACGTGCAACTCCGGGCTTTTTACTTCTTAGCGCATATTCACTCTGTGCCTTGTTGGATGCTCACTCCAATTTTGCCTTGCCTTGCCTTTTTGCCACCTCATTCAGAATTTACAGCACAGAACTTTTGTCTTGCCTTTTGGCTCCGAGCCAAAGCTAAACAGCTGGTCATGGTTGTCAGCAGTATTCAGTCAAGAGAGTAAGACTTGTTGCTGTATGGCACCGTACTACATCAATGTCACACCAATAGCATGTGCCAGCAGCTCATGTGTGCAAAGACACTGACATTTGGTTGAACCACATACAACGTGTCAAAGTCTCAGGGGAGTTGTCTACGGTCAAATCAAGGGAACTGTAGACAGTCAGCGGTTCAAGCCACAGTTAGTCAAGGCAGTGTCCAAACTCAATCCAGGGACTTTGCACAGTCAGACAGACCCTTAGGATGTTGAGGTTTAGCAGTTCTGTACCATTACAGGCTGGGGAGTGGCCCAAAGTCAGTCCTGAAAAATGACAAAATGTTCTGATATGCTGGGCATTAGGAAAATTGTAGCGCTCCCTTAGACAGGGTTCTAACGTGGTATGGCACTAGAAGCGGGGAGCTAGTGTAGCTTCAGTCTTGACCCCTATTGCACACACCATAAACTGAAACAGGGATGTTTCTGTTCCATGTGATTCAGTAACATAAATTTCACTTTGCTATTGGGAAAATAATAAATATCTAATTTATAAAATTCCAGTCTTCTGATCTATAACCCAGAATATCGATTGATATTGTTTTGTTATGACATCGAACATTTTATAAAAGCCTTAAACAGGAGATAAAATCATCTCGTTATCATGGTTCAGGATATCACTCTTCAAGTATGTTCCATTTGAAAAATATAATCTGTTTTCCTCTTTCTTTGAAATAATTATTGAGGACACTGAAGAACTTTTGAAGTATAATCCACAGAATCATGTACATTTGTCATATAATACAGGTTTTGTTTGTACTCTTTGTACACAGGGAGGGATGGTATATTTTAAAAAGGAAATAATTTGTAGTTTTGCAGGTTAAAACTGCTTAGTGACACAGGGGATACAATATTGAATGAATCAAACTGCATTGCTGTTACTGAATGCAGAAATTTGAAGTTGATTAACACTGTTGATTTGAAAGGAAGAACAATTGATTCCAGTCACACATGTCTTGGACCTTTTGAACAGTGCTGTAACACTATTTGATTCAGTTCTGCTCATGCCTTTTGCAAAAGCAACTTCGGGAGATTGTGTGTGCAGTTCTGATACAGGCCTTTATTTCACTTCATAGATCATAAATGTGACTGGCTACAAATTATAATAAATCTAATAATAGCACTGTGGGTGCACCTACATCACATAGACTGCATGCAACGGCTCACAAAGGCAGCTCGTCACCAACTTCTTAAAGGAAATTAGGGATGGGCAATGACTGTTGGCTTAGACAGGGACACCAACATCCAGTGAACAAATAAAAAATAGTCTTATTATGAATAATTTTAGTTGATCTGCTTTCAAAATCACCCTGTTCAGAGATGTTATAACAGACCTCAGCAGCAAAATGGACTTGAACCTGGGCTTCCTGGTCCAGGGGTAGGGACACTACTGCTATGCCACAAGGGACCTTTAATTAGGATAAGAATATTTAACTTCTCAATTAATTTCAGCTTAACTCATTTAAAGTGGTTTACTAAACTTATGTCTGTAACTAGATTTTTAAGAATTGATCTGAAATATGTGGTTCTATCATGTGTAGTAACAATCATTAATATATTTTTTTAAATCAGGAGGTTGTGGAAGACCTATTGGACTTAGATCTGTCTATAACAGAGACCAAGGAATTTATTCAGTTTGTTAGTGGTGCGCAAATTCTGGCTGGATCTGTACCTCTCACTCATAGATACGGTGGTCATCAGGTAAAGTAGGAATATGTTATGAAGTCATTGAAAAGAATTTACCCTATTATTGTACTTGTATTCCTTTTCTTTTTGATCAAGTAAAATGATTCAATGGTTTACAAGGCGAGCAGTGATGATGCTTAAAAATGAAAGTTCACAATATGACAGCATTTTTATCAAGTAAGATAAAGCAGGCAGATGAAAGGGGATTGTGAGAACTTTATAAATCTCACCAATGTGCTGCAGTTTCAAAATAAGAGTAAACAGTGTAAGATCTGTATTAGCTAAATCTTGGTGGTTAGTTTAACCCACTTTAGTGCTGTTAAGTTCAGTTGTCCTTGTGTGTTAAGTATTGAAGTATTAATAATCTTTTAGTTACAGTTTTCTGTTAGTTTTTCTCAGTCAGTTGGCTGACTCAAACAGGTTTGACAGAAATCATGGAGCAGGTTACCACTGTGTCTTGGTCAGGAAAATACACATAAATGGTAAAGTCTAAAGAGAGGGTGAAGTTAAAATTAAAGTTAAATCAAGGTTGGAGGTATGTAATTTTGTATAGATTACAAAGTAAAACATTCAGCAGTTTGGATAATAGCACGATAGTTAAATCTTATTTCATTAAGACATTTTCAGTATTATCTGAAACAGGTTCTGTTTGCATATGGATAATTTGCAAAGACATTGGGTATTCTTGAAGCCTCGTGAAATGTGGAAATAAACATTGGTCTAGAATAAACTTCTGCAGTTAGGGTAATTTATGGTGATTATGATTAAATATCTCTTTTTCCGGCATTATGTGTAGCAGCATTACTTTCCTGACTATTGAAAAGCTATTCAATCTGTTTCTCTGAGTGGAAGTTTACTACAAACATGAATCTGAAAATGAGAAAGAAAATTTCGATGTTGCAGCATTAAGAAAATGGAAATCACAGGAGGAATATTTTAAATAGATATCATTTCGATAGGAAATATATAATTACTCTCTAAATTATTTCTTCATACTAATGGGTATAATTGTTAAGGTTGTCCATGTTCTTAATTAGTTTACAGAAGGATACATTTCATGTAAGTTGTTTGTTGACATGAAAATAAGTGAGGTTGTTGACTTGCTGGCCAAGCTGACTTGTTTTCATTCAGACGTTTTGTAACCATGCTAGGTAACATCATCAGTGAGGCCTCCGATGATGCGATGTTGTTCTGCTCCGCTTGGAATTCATACTGTCCAGTCTGTTATGGTGAGTTATGTCATTTCCGGTTCTGTTCCCAATTCTATGCACAGGAATTCCTAGAGGAATGGTTCTCAACCCATAATGCAATCAGCAAACATATAGAATTAGACCCCATATACAAACCCATACGGAACAGAACCGGAAATGAGACACAACTCACCATAACAGACTGGGCAGTATAAATTCCAAACGGAGCAGAACAACATCGCTTCATCGGAGGCCTCATTGATGATGTTACCTAACATGGTGATGAAATGTCTGAATAAAAATAAGCCAGCTGGGTGAGCAAGTCAACAACCTCACCCACAACCCGAGCTACAAATCTTTGCAAAAACCTTAAATGAAAATAAGTGCAATTCTTGAGAAATTATTCTTCAGTTTAGCGATTCAATCCTTTTTCACTATCTCACTGGATAACAATGAAGTTAATGGTTCTGTTTTAATGGCAGAGGGTGGTGTGTGTATGGAACGAGCTGCCAGAGGAAGTGGTGGAGGCAGATACAATTACAATATATAAAAGACATCAGATGGGTATATGAATAGGAAGAGTTTAGAGGGATATGTGCCAAATACTGGCCAATGGGACAGGATCAACATGAGTCAAACTTTCCTAATAAAGGTATGATGCCAGAAATGCTTACCCCAACTCCAAGATGATTGGTGCGAGTGAATGTACTGTTTTCTCCTGTTGCCACTGAAATAACTGCACAGAAGCTGGTATCCCGTTACCAAGTCACCCTTCATGTACTTGTGCACAGTACACTGCCTATGGCCACGACCAAGGAATTCTAAATCCTCTGTTAATATTGGTCAGCCAGGTCCTACTGATTGACCCAGGTTAAGAACCCGAATCAAGGACCTCAGTCACCAAGGCCCACCTGGTTCCAATCACTACGCTTTTGAACCCAATAAACTTCTGAATAAACATAAACACATTAAGACAATATTAAAAAATCATAAGAATGCATATACCTTTAATAGAGTAATCTTCAGGAAAGCAAGAAGAGAAACAATTATATTCCACAGAATGTACCGTATGCTATGGTGCTGGGGCTGACCTTGCGAGTACATTGATCTGCAGGTAACGCATTAGATGACAAGGACTGAGTGTACAGCATCATGCCCATGTGCCAAGTCAAGCTCCCTGCAAACTCAAAATTAGCCCTTAAAAGGGCTGGCACAGTGGCTCAGTGGTTAGCACTGCTGCCGCACAGCACCAGGGATCCAGGTTTGTGTGGAGTTTGCACATTCTGCCCGTGTCTGCGTGGGTTTCTTTGGATGATCCGGTTTCCTCCCACAGTCCAAAGCTGGGCAGGTTAGATGGATTGGCCATGCTAAATTGCCCAGTGTCCAGGGATGAGTAGGTTAGGTGGATTACCCATGGAAAATGCAGGGTGACAGGGATAGGGTACGGGGTGGGTCTGGTTTGGATGCTTTTTGAAGGGTTGGCGTGGACTCAATGGGCCGAATGGCCTGCTCCCACACTGTGGGGATTCTGTGATTTTTAAAAGTATTGCATGTAGGGTCAGGCCATATATGCCAGAATGATTCTGGCTCACTAGCTGATCTCGATAAAAGTAGCAGTTGGTTCGACTTCCATTCCCGATTGACTGTGCCATTATGTGAAACACTAAAGATTCAACTGTTATAGCTAATTTTGTCCTCACTCTACCAAGCTCATCATCCAGGTTCACATGTGATACACAGTTACATGAACAAAGATCTAAAGGACTAGTGGCATCTCTAGTACTGTATCCTAGAAGGAATCATCACCTTCATGGACAAGAGGTTAAAAGGAGATCCATAGTGTGCAAAAAAAAGTGAATAATTTTGTTCTAATGTTGTCTTAAAGTGCTTTCATAATTTCTTGATTGATGAGTTTATGGAATGCGACAAACTGTTAAATCATTTTTTTTCTTTATCTTTACACGCAGTTTGGAATCTGGGTTGGCCAGCTGGGTGATGGAAGAGCTCATTTGCTTGGGGCATATACAAACAGGTAAACAAAAGCATTTTTAGGGAGATTTGAACTGAATGGCTTGAATCGAATTTGTTTACAGAATCACAGAATTGTTACATTACACAAGAAGGCCATATTCATCTATTGTGTCAGCACTGGCTTTCTGAGCCTTTTAACATTGCCAGATGCCTGCCTTTTCTCTATAAACCTGCATATTTTCTACTTAAATAATCATCCACAATGCCCTTCCAGGCAGTGGATTCCAAACTCAGAAGACTTACTGTATGAAAAGATTTTTTTTTCTCATTTCGCATTTCCTTCCTTTGCAAAACAGTTTAAAACTGTAACCTCTAGCTCTCGATCCTTGTATGAGTGGGAACAGTTTATCCATATCTATTCTGTTCAGACCCCTTATGGTTTTGAAAGCTTCTAACAAATCTCCTTTCAGCCTTTACCTGCCTAGGAACAGATCTGATTTCTCCAATCTAACCTCATAACTAAAGTATCTTACCTCTGGAACAATTCTTGTAAACGTGTTCAGAAAAGAAATTGTGGAAGAAGTTAGGAAATCAGCAAAGTAGACGTTACTACTGACTAAATCCATGAATGCAGTGTGTTTAAGATCCTGAACCACACTATCCAGAAGACTCCAGTTTAGATCTCTGGTTGTTGCTTGGTTGGCTGATCTCATTGAATAGCAGTAAAGGTTTAAGCAGTCTTATTTTAGGAATAGGGAAAATCAGTTCAAGGTGCCCATTTCTAATCACTAACGAATGGATTCTATTGAAAAAATATACTCATTAACTGAGCTCGATAATGAATAAGACTGTTTTGGCTTCCATGGTACAACAATGTTCAATCATTCATTTGAGTTCCAACAAGAAGACTAATTATGAAATTGCATCCCAGCAAGAACTAGTGCCGAGAGGTAAGGGAATCTTAAGGGAAATTTGCAAAAACATAATGGGCAGAACTTCTGGGCCCACCAAGAACCTTTGGTGGGTGTACATGGGAATTTAATTGAATGAGAGGCAAAAATTCAGTTTCCTGACTGTAGATTAAAGTTTTACAATTAAGTTGTCAGAATTTTATAAGTCAATTGGCTAGTCTGAGCTTCATGATCAGAAACTTATTTGCATTCACTAGCATTCACGAATACTAATTAATACCCCAGCATGCTGGAATTATGTTCACCAGCACAATCTTGTTAGCTAAAAATGGGAGATGTATCCACAAACCTGACTATACATACGAGGTAAGCACCTGAGGGGGTGAACTTGTTCCTTCAAACTCCAGTGAGTAAACTCCTTTCATTACTTGGCTGCTTCATTACCAAGCTATTTCTTTATGTAAATACTTACAGTGTAAGCCTCTGAGTCAACTCATGAGAAGTCTTGGTCATCTGCAGTCTTGTTTATAATGTGTAGTGTACTACAGTGTAATGGGTGAAACCTGTCCATGTCATCCAGCTCCTAAGAAGTCTCAGGCATGTGCCGTTTTGCTCATTGTAGTTCATTGCTCACAATGTAAGGGATAAAGGCTGATTGGGCTCACTAGCCTGCCCAAGCAAGGCACCAGCCTGATCAGGGCTGGCAAGCAAGGCTCAAATGAAAAGGTTGCTCAACAGAAAAAGGGTTCAATGGATCATGTTCATAGACAAGGTGAGCTGAGTGGAAAGGAATTAAACTTGTCAGGGACACTGGAAAGATTTGGAAGATGGTAGGAGCAAATAGATGAGAGAGTCACAGTGATAGGTTCAAGAGAGACAAGGGAGAGGGGGAGCTGTATGTTAAGGGTGAGGAATACATTTGGCTGTGCAGGAGCCATAATTGAGGTGATGATTGGTCTGAGGTGATGTTTGCTGGACTCTGCACAGTCTGACTCTTTGACAGATTGAGAACTTAGAAAACGGATGTTAAATCAGCTGCAGATGAGGAAGAAGGGTAGCCTGATGCTGAGGGAGTCAGTGCTGATGACAAGGGTGCTGAGGAAGCCAGAGCAGTAGTGAGATGAGGTATACAGGCTGGAAGAATCTGATAGCAGCTAGTTTTGAGGATAAATTACTTTGCATTAATATATGTAAATACTGAGAACTATGAGTCAGTTGTGGCTCAGAAGTATTCCTGTCTTCAAGACAATGATTAGATTATAACTTTAAATCATCAAGGTGCTTTGTTTAGAGTAAATTGTAAATTAATTCATCTTGTACAGTTGATGCAAATCAATAAAGCATTATATGATGTGTGCCTGAGATACATGTGAGGCATTCATCTCAAAGCCATGTTTGGCAATGGTGTCCTTTTCAAACATAAAACTTTGCTGATAAACTATCAAATGTGCATGTTCTAATTATGGTGAAAGATCAGTGGGCTGATAGTACATGAATGTTTGAAGTGTGAACCCTGGAACATGTGTAAAAGTCCGTATCACTGATGCAAGTAGTGCTAAATTGGCAGCTGCAATAAAGCGACAGACCTCTGCAGCAGAGATAGTAGGAACTGCAGATGCTGGAAAATCTGAGATACCAAGGTGTAGAGCTGGATGAACACAGCAGGCCAAGCAGCATCATAGGAGCAGGAAGGCTGACGTTTCGGGCCTAGACCCTTCATCAGAAATGGGGGAGGGGAAGGGGGTTCTGAAATAAATAGGGAGAGAGGGGGAGGCGGATAGAAGATGGATAGAGGAGAAGATAGATGGAGAGGAAATAGACAGGCCAATGGGGATGGAGCCAGTAAAGGTGAGTGTAGGTGGGGAGGTAGGGAGGAGATAGGTCAGTCCAGGGAGGACGGACAGGTCAAGGGGGCGGGATGAGGTTAGTAGGTAGGAAATGGGGGTGCGGCTTGAGGTGGGAGGAGGGGATAGGTGAGAGGAAGAACAGGTTAGGGAGGCGGGGACGAGCAGGTAGGTGGAGGGGAGATTTTGAAGCTTGTGAAATCCACATTGATACCATTGGGCTGCAGGGTTCCCAAGCGGAATATGAGTTGCTGTTCCTGCAACCTTCGGGTGGCATCGTTGTGGCACTGCAGGAGGCCCAGGATGGACATGTCGTCTGAGGAATGGGAGGGGGAGTTGAAATGGTTCGAGACTGGGAGGTGCAGTTGTTTATTGCGAACCGAGCGTAGGTGTTCTGCAAAGCGGTCCACAAGCCTCCGCTTGGTTTCCCCGATGTAGAGGAGGCCACAACGGGTACAGCGGATGCAGTATACCACATTAGCAGATGTGCAGGTGAACATCTGCTTGACGTGGAAGGTCTTCTTGGGG
>NC_063333.1:35450616-35521159 GCF_021869965.1 Rhincodon typus | reverse complement strand
GCCTTGGGGTGGTGTCCAGGAGGAGGGGGTGTGTTGGAGGCAGGAGAAGGGGTCAGTAGAGGGAGGGTTAGGTTCACGGTTGAAGAAGTAAGCGTGGAGGCGGAGGCGGCGGAAAAACTGCTCAATGTCCAAACGTGACCGGTATTCGTTGATGTGTGAGTGGAGGGGGACAAAGGTGAGCCCTTTACTGAGGACTGACCGTTTGTCCTCAGTAAGGGGGAGGTCTGGGGGGATGGTGAAGACTCGGCAGGGCTGAGTGTTGCTGTCTCCTCTGGAGCTGCTGGCTGTGGAGGTGGTGGGCGGAGCGACGTCGCATCAGCTGTGGGTGGCGGTGCGGCGGCGGTGGTGGGCGGAGCGGCGTCGGCTGTGGGCGGAGTTGCGTCGGCGTTGGCGGTGGGTGGAGTTGCGTCGGTGGTGGGCAGAATTGCGTCCGCGTCGGTGATGGGTGGAGCAGGGTAGGCAGCGGCAGCAGCGGTGACGGTAGGTGTGTCTTCAGTGTCTGTGGTGTTGGCCTCGGAAATGGAGGCGGTGGCATCTGCAGCAATGGTGTTCGCTGTCCCGGAAGTGGGGTACCCGGCAGTGGCGGATGTGACGTCATCTGTGGGTTCTCCGACAGTGGCCTCATGGCGAATGGCGACGGACACATTGTGGGGAAGGTCCTGGGTACGGCTGGGGATTTGGGAGGTGGAGGAAGCCCGTTTTGGGTGGTAGGCACCAGTAAGTTTACTGTACTTACGGTTTTTAGTGTCCAATAAAGCTGAGTAGAATTGTGAGTTCAGGTTGTCGATCCTACGAAGAATAAAAAACAGGTGAGGTCCTTTGCAGGTCTGGGAGAGGGAGGCTCTGAGCTGGGGTAGGCTTGATTGTAGTGCCCGGAGATGCCGGCACATTGCTGCGAGTGTGTGTTTCAGGAAACGCAGGGGGAAACGCTTCTGAAGGATCTCAATGCTATGAATGTAGACATTGCCACGGTTGGGGCCAAATTGGGAAGGCCTGAATGTGGACTGTAGTCCACTGGGGATGATCTGGTTCTGTTGGCAGGTACTAAGAAAGGTGATGTGGCTGTAGTACCTGGTTTGCTTCAGGACATGGTCGAGCAGTTTCAAGGCCGAAGAGATTACGAGAGAGTTGCAGTGGGAGAGAGATCCCCTGAGGTTTGTCCGGAGGGAGGAGGGTAACTTCTTCAGGGTAGGCATCCTTAGAAGAGGCTTCGTGGTGGGGTTAAAATTGTATCAGAGATAGTAGGAACTGCAGATGCTGGAAAATCTGAGATAACAAGGTGTAGAGCTGGACGACCACAGCAGGCCAAGCAGCATCATAGGAGCAGGAAGGCTGACGTTTCGGGCCTAGACCCTTCTTCAGAAATGGGGGACGGGAAGGGGGTTCTGAAATAAATAGGGAGAGAGAGGGGGAGGCGGATAGAAGATGGATAGAGGAGAAGATAGGTGGAGAGGAAACAGACAGGTCAAAGAGGCGGGGATGGAGCCAGTAAAGGTGGGTGTAGGTGGGGAGGTAGGGAGGAGATAGGTCAGTCCAGGGAGGACGGACAGGTCAAGGGGGCGGGATGAGGTTAGTAGGTTGGAAATGAGGGTGTGGCTTGAGGTGGGAGGAGGGGATAGGTGAGGGGAAGAACAGGTTAGGGAGGTGGGGCCGAGCTGGGCTGGTTTTGGGATGCGGTTGGGGGAGGGGAGATTTTGAAGCCTACCTACTAACCTCATCCCGCCCCCTTGACCTGTCCATCCTCCCTGGAGTGACCTATCTCCTCCCTACCTCCCCACCTACACTCACCTTTACTGGCTCCATCCCCACCTCTTTGACCTGTCTGTTTCCTCTCCACCTATCTTCTCCTTTATCCATCTTCTATCCGCCTCCCCCTCTATCCCAATTTATTTCAGAACCCCCTTCCCTTCCCCCATTTCTGATGAAGGGTCTAGGCCCGAAACGTCAGCCTTTCTGCTCCTATGATGCTGCTTGGCCTGCTGTGTTCATCCAGCTCTATACTTTGTTATCTCAGACCTCTACAGCTACTTCTATCCAGGCTGCCTTTGTCAGTCAGGGTGGCTTTTTCTTACAGAGATAGTAGGAATTTGTTACCATCCCTCAAGAAAAGTAGTTCCCATAGTTGCATGAGAAAGCCTTTCTTGCCGTCCAGCTACTGTGCCTCTGCCTAAAGGTCTGCTTCCACATTTAATCTAAAAAGGACAAGATTATGTTCATTGTGTTGTAAAAAGTGTGGAGTATTTACATAACAGTAAATTTGAAAATTGATGTTATGTTACAAAACTGCAGTACTAGTTGGAAGACTAGAATGGATCTCTGTTTTCCAAATATTTGATATCTGTAAATAACACGTAATTTTTAAAAGAAATCTATAGTAGAATTAGTACGACTTCAATTAAATAAATCTATAGTAACTTTTAAAAATATTTGACATGGAATAATCAGAAATCATGAAGTTTTATGAATTAATTTGTCCATCTTTCTACAGGCATGGTATAAGATGGGAGCTTCAGCTGAAAGGTTCTGGGAAAACTCCCTATTCTCGGTAACTATAATACATTGTCATTCATCAAATGTAACTTTGCATTTGAGCAATGTCTTGATTGGATTTCTGTTTGCCAGAGATGGTGATGGGCGTGCTGTGCTCCGCTCTTCAGTAAGAGAGTTTCTTTGTAGTGAGGCCCTGAATTATCTTGGGATCCCTACCACCAGAGCAGCCAGGTATGAATTCTAATACTGTGCTTAAAATGCTTGTTAGGATTTCTAACTAGTCTAATTTTAAAGAAAAGACATTGACTTGAAGTAATAAATGTTTCTTTCTCCTTAGATGCTTCCTGAATGTGCTGAATATTTTTCCAGAGTTTTTCATATTAATTTAAATTTCCAGTTTCTGGAGCATTTTGTATTTGCTTTACAACTTGATTCACTATCGCTTCTTTTCAGGAATATCCACCTTGTTCTGCATCTCTTGTCTATACAATTTCCATTTGTCTCTTTTATGTTGTTCTCCTTCATTATTTTCTGTATTTCTGCTCATGGTTCATTGCCCGTATTCTCAGCCTCAAGGATTCCAACTTAAATTCTAGCGTTTGTCTTTTAAATCCATTTTTGACACAGATATCTGTTATGTTCAATGCTCCTCGAACCATTGGTCTGACCTTTTCCTGAAATCCAGGCTTATTGCCTTGCATTGCCATAAGAATGCTCTGTCCAGCAACCCTTGTCCTCATGCCTATATCTTGCCAGAAGTCTTCTCCAGCCCCAATTTCTTGCATAGTAGACCCATGTATCGGATTCCCATTTCACTTAGGATGTGATAAGTGACACTTGGATAATGATCTAATTAGGCGTGGTCATATGGATGAGAATCATGTTTGTCAAACTTGGTAGAATTTTTTGGCAATGTTACTACAAAATTCATAAAGGGGATTTGATGACAATAGTATACTTTGATTTTCAGAAGGTTTTTCACAAGGTCCCCTGTAGGACATTGTTTAGCAAAATTAAAGCACTTCGGAGAGGAGGTAATGTGTTGTTGTGAATTGAGGATTGGCTAACAGAGAGAAAACAGAGAAAAGGAATAAATGGCTCATTTTCACATTAGAAGGATACAACTAGTGGAGTACTGCAAGGGATCAGTATTTGTGCCCCAGTTGTTCACTATATATGTCATAGAATCATAGAATTTTACAATACCAAAAGAAGCCATTTGACCTATAGTGTCTGTACTGACTCCTGAAAGAGCTACCCAGTTGGTCCCATTCTCCAGCCCTATCTCTGTAGCCCTCTAAATTAATCACTTTTAAATATATATTCAGCTCTTCATTGAAATCTCAAATAAAATCTGCCCCCAACTCTCTCTCAGGCACATTCCAAATCCTTACAACCCTCTGAGTAAAGAAGTTTCTCCTTATCTGACTCCTCTAGTTTTCTTGCTGACAATCTTGAAATTGCAACCCCTAGTTATAGACATACCAACCAGTGGAATCAGAATATTCTTCTTTACTCTGTCAAAATTATTAATAATTTTGAATGCCTAAATAAGGTCATGCATTAATATTCTCTGCTGCAAGGAGAATAAGTCCAATTTCTCTAATCTTTCTTTGTATCTAAAATCCTTCATTCTAGCAAATTTTCTTTGCATTCTCTCCAGAGCTTTAACAACCTTTCTTAAATAAGGTGCCCAGAACTGAACACAGTACTCCAAATGTGGTCTGACCAATGATTTTACTTTCTTGCTTTTAAACTCTGTGTCTTTATTTATAAACCCAAGAAACATATAAGCCTCTTAACGAAGGGTAGTAGGAAATGCCAATGCTGGAGTCTGAGATAACAAGGTGTGGAGCTGGAAGAACACAGCAGGCCAGGCAGCATCAGAGGAGCAGGAAAGCTGACGTTTCGGGTCTGGACCCTTCTTCGGACAACTTGCCTGGCCACTTTGAGAATTATGCACGTGAATCAGTGATTTGGATGTGGAGATGAAGTGTAGTATTTCTAAATTTGTGGATGATACAAAGCTAAACAGGAATGTGTGTTGTGAGAAAGATATAAAGTGGCTTCAGGAGAATGTGGACAGACATAGTGACTGGACAAGAACATGGTAGATTGAATATAATGTGGAAAAATGTGAAGTTATCCACTTTGGTACGAGGAGCAGATATTTAGAGTATTTTTTAAATGGTAAGAGATTAGAAAGTATAGATATACAAAGGTGTTATATTCTAAAGCCAACTGTATTTAAGTCCACGTTTGTAGTGAGAGCTTTATTTCAGTTAGCCACTCCAGAAAATACACACCCCACTGATTATTTTTGTTTTCATTTGATTTTTTTTTGCTGTATCCAAAAATGCTCTTGCACACATCTCAATGTGTTTTTTATGTCTACATAAAATACTTATTATCTGTAAATATTCACAATAGTATACCCTACTGTTTCAAGTTGATTCCTCCCCCTCAGAACTTATTCTATTTTGACCATTTTTGCACCTCTTGTCCAGTCTCCTTTAACTGCATACACTACTTTTCTGACAACCTCTGCCAGTTTAATCATTTCTAGTTTCCCAATCCTAACCACTCGTTTTTCACCATAAAAATCAATCTTACATTTCTTTGCTTAATAAGGTAGTCTGCCAATTCCCTACTTCTTCCTTGAAAATTGGCTTAACCATTTCCATCAAGCACCACCTTCTTTCTTTGGCTGCACTTGTTCTTGAACAACTTTTCCTTTGACTCTGCTCACATCTTCCAAAAGGTGTTGCTCCCTTCTGGAACTATCATAGGATCCTCCCTTTGCTCACCTACCATTCACCAGCTTTCACATTCCTTTTCTCTGTTTTCTCTCTGTTAGCCAATCCTCAATTCACACCAGCACACTACCTCCTCTCCTATGTGCTTTAATTTTGCTAAACAATGTCCTACGGGGGACCTTATGAAAAACCTTCTGAAAATCAAAGTATACTATTGTCATCAAATCCTCTTTATGAATTTTGTAGTAACATTGCCAAAAAATTCTACCAAGTTTGACAAACATGATTCTCATCCACATGGCCACGCCTAATTAGATCATTATCCAAGTGTCACTTATCACATCCTTCTCTACAAGCTCATGTGTTGATGACACCACAAACGTATCTTCCATTCTCCTCCCTTGCTGCAGCTTGAATTATTACTATATTTGAAGATTGAAATACATATTTTTATCTATACTATAAGATATGTGTTCCTTTTTCTTATCGGTGTTGCCTTTTCAAATTTTGACAGTAGTATTGTTTGGTTATTTGTTTTTATTTGATTACTGTTTTCCCCAGCTTAGTCATAAATTGTTAAGATAATCTAGTATTTACTTTATGATAACACTTTTCTACAGCCTGGTTGTGAGCAATGATGACATAAAGAGGGATCAATTCTATAACGGGAGTGTGAAGAATGAAAAAGGTATGCATTCTGTGTAACTTCTATTATTCAGGGAAAATTAAATATTTTCATAAAATTAAAACTGAAACAGTGTGATTAACGTTTATTGTGTTCTTCAAGGTGCCATAGTTCTTCGTGTAGCTAAATCATGGTTTCGTTTTGGGTCACTGGAAATTTTGGCATATTCTGGAGAAACTGAATTATTAAGGTAATCTTACTAGTTTTAGACATATTTACTAGAAATTACCTGAACTCGTTCTTGTGAAAGAACAATAAAATATATTTTTACAGTACTAAATAGCCATTATAAACTCATACCAAATAATGCCTGGTTGGAACTAACTAATTTTTGCAATGGGTATGAATACAAGTGATTTTGTGTACTTGGTTGCAATCTCCTTCCCCAAAATCAATGCAAATTTTCACAGACTTGACCTCCACCAGACTTGGAAAGTTTCCTGGATTCAACTAACACAAATATGTGGAATCATAAGTGCAGGAGGCCTTTTGGCCTATCAATTCAGTACTGACAACTAAATCTACACTTGTTCCACTTTCCAGCACTTGGCACATAGATTTGAATGTTATAACATTTCAGGTGCTTATCCAGGTACTTTTTAGAGGTTGTGAGGTTTCCTGCCTCAATTCATCCTCTATCCCCCCGCAATGTATTCCAGATTCCCATCACCATCTAGGTGAAAATCTTTTTCCCCAAATTCTCTCTAAACCCTCCTCCTTTTCACTTTAAAATTATCCTCCTTGTCGTTGGCCCTTCAACTAAGAGGAATAGCTATTTTCTATCCACCCTGTCTACACCCGTCATAATCTTATACACCTCCACCAGGTCCCCTCTCGGTCTTCTCTGCTCTGAAGAAAACAACTGAGCTTATCCAGGATTTTCTGAAGAAGGATCCAGACCCGAAACGTCAGCTTTCCTGCTCCTCAAATGCTGCTTGGTCAGCTGTGTTCATTCAGCTCTGCACCTTGTTATCTCAGATTCTCCAGCATCGGCAGTTCCTACTATCTCTGACCTTATCCAGTCTCCCTTCATAGCTAAATTGCTTTATCCCAGGCAAGATCCTGGTGAATCTCCTCTGCACATCTCTCCAATGCAATCGCATCCTTCCTATAGTGTGGTGACCAGAACTGCACACAGTACTCCAGCTGTGGCTTCATCAAAGTCCTGTACAGTTTCTACATAACCTCCGTGCTGTTTTAATCTATGCCATGACTGATAAAGGCAAGTGTCCTGTGTGACTACCTAACCACTCTGTTAACTTGTCCTGCTACCTTGAGGGATCTGTGGACAAGCACCCAAGATCCCTGTGTTCTTCTGAGCTTCCTAATGTCCAATCATTCAGTGAGTAGTTCTTTGTCTTGTTACTTCTTCCAAAGTGTGTCATTTCACACTTATCAGTGTTAAATTCCATCTGTCATTGATCTGCCCATCTGAGCAATCCATCTATATCCACACATAACCTAAGACCTCCTTCCTCACTGTCGACTACCAGCCAAACTTCATCTCATGCGCAAACTTGCTTATCATGTTCCCCCTTTATCTTCAATATTATGATTATAAATCACAAACAATAAAGAACCCAACACTCTGGTATGCTACAGTCAATGGCCTCCAGTCATACAGACAGCCTTCTACTACTATCCTCTGTCTTTTACCACAAAGCCAGTTTTGGATCCAATTTGCCACGTTACCAAGGATCCTATGTGCTTTTACCTTCTTTATTGTGGGACCTTATGAAAGGCTTTGCTGAAATCCAAATAAACTGCATTAACTCACTACCCTCATCTACACACCTTTTCAAAAAAGTTCAAGCAAATTTATTAGACCTAACCTCCCTCTGACAAAGCCGTGCTGACTATCCCTGGTCAAACCTTCTCCCTCCAAGTGGAGATTAATTATTTCCTTGAAAATTTTCTCCAATAATTGCCCTGTCACTGATATGAGACCCACCTGTGTGTAATTCCCTGGTTTTACTCTTCCGCCCTTCTTAAAAAGTGAATCCACATTAGCTGTCCTGCTGTCCTCTGGGATCTCCCCTGAGGCCAGAGAATCAATAAAAATTTGGGTCAGAGCTCAGTAGTTTCGCCCCTTGTCTCTCACAGCAGCCTGGGATACAACTCATTTGGACCTGGGGATTTGTCTACCTTCAAGCCCACCAAACCTCCAACACCTCACTATCCATGTCAAACTGAATCTCAGTCCCTCTCACTGAATTTTATACCTACATCCTCTGTTTCCAGTATGAAGATAAATGTGATGCACTTGTTTGACGCCCTACCAGTTCTAGATGCACACACTGATGGCTCCCTTGGTCCCCAATGGGCTCTGCTCTTTCTTGGTTATCCTCTTCCTCTTGATATACTTGTAGAATATCTTGAGATTCTGCCTAATCTTATCCACTAGTGCTTTTGCTGCCTCCTCTTTGCCCTCCTAATTTCTTTCTTAAGTTTCCCCCTGCAATTTCTAAACTTCACAAGGGCATCCAATGATTTGCTCCCTTTGTACCTGTTAAAAGCCTCTCTTTTCTTTCTTATTCAGTCCTGAATATTCCTAGACATCTGGGCTTCTCTGGGCTCGTTGCTCCTATATTTTGTCCTCAAGAGAACGTTTAGGCCTATACTTTTGGCAATTCCATTTTGAATCCATCCACTTACCCAGAATTAGATCTTCCTCGTCTTCTTTGGCCAGATCCTGCCTTATTTTAATAAAACCTGCTTTTGCCCAAGCCAAAACCTTTTTTGTTTTGCAGACCATCTTTTTCCTTTTCTATAAGAAGCTTAAAATATATTGTATTGTGGTCGCTATCATTAGAATGCTCTCCCACTCCCGCCTCAAACATCTGTCCAGCATCATTCCTCAAAATTAGGCCCAGCACTGCACTGCCGTTTGATGGACCTTTTTATATGTTGATATAAAAAGCTCTCCTGAATATGTTTCAAGAAACCTACCTCCCTTAAACCCTTTACCACTATGACTATCTCAGTTAATGTTGGAGGGGTGGGGGTTGATATCCCCAAATATAATCATCTTCTTATTGTTTTTACACACCTCAGTGAATTATATACATATCTGCTCTTCTATTGCCCACTGACTTTGTTTGTTTGGACTAAAATCAGAAATTGTTGGAAAAGCTCAGCAGGTCTGGCAGCACCTGTGGAGAGAAATTCCTCAGAACTGATGCTGGCTAAGAAAATGTTGGCTTATATGCAGAATATTGGGTGGGGGTGGGATAAGGAGTTAATGATAGTTGGAGACGGAGCCCAAAGAGAGAGAAGAATGGTTGGACAGACAAAGGAATAGATAGTGATCTGGCTAGGAGGGTGAATAGCTATTAATAGGGACTCTTAGTGGCTAACGATGGGTTGTGTGTAATAGCAGACTATGTGATAACAAGGCCTGTGGTGTGTGGGGTTTGGGGTAAGGACATAGGAGAGCTCAAGCCTTAAAGTTGTTGAACTCAATATTGAGTCCAGAAAGCTGCAAGGTCCCCAAGTGGAAGATGAAGTGCTGTTCTTCCAGCTTGCGCTGAGCTTCACTGGAACACTGCAGCATACCTGAAACAGAGATGTTGGCCAGGGAACAGGATGGTGTGTTGAAGTGGCAGGCAACTGGAAGCCCAGGGTCTTTTTTGCAGACAGAATGTAGGTGTTCTGCAAAGTGGTCACCCAGTCTATACTTTGTAGTCTCAGTGTGGAGGAGACCACATTGTGTGCAGTGAATGCAGTCGACTAGATTGTGTGATGTGTAGGTAAAACCCTGCTTCACCTGGAAGGTGTGTTTGGGCCCTTTGATATTGAGGAGGGAGGAAGTAAATGGACAGGTATTACACCTTCTGCGGTTGCAGGGGAAGGTGCCATGGGCTGTGGGGGAGTGTTGGGAGTGAACTGGCCCTGCGGAATGCTGAAAAGGGAGAGGATGGGAATATATGTCTGTTGGTGGCATCTCGCTGGAGGTGGTGGAAATGGCAGCTAATGATCCTCTGGATGTGGATGCTGGGATGGTAGGTAAGGACAAGGGAGATCGTGTTGCTGTTGTGGGAGGGAAGCAAAGGGGTGAGGGCCAAAGTGCAGGAGATGGGTTGAACCCAGCTGAGGGCCCTATCAACAATGGTACTGGGAAATCCTTGGTTGAGGAAGAAGGTGGATATTTCAGAGGCTCCCTTGTTGAAGTTGGCATGATCGGAACAGATGTGATGGAGATGGAGGAACTTGGAGGATGGAATTAGTCTTGACAGGAAGCAGGATGTGAGGATGTATACTTAAGGTAACTGTGGGAATTGTGGGTTTATAGTAGATATTGGTAGCCAGCCTATCCCTGGAAATGGAAACAGATGTCGAGGAAGAGAAAGGGGGAGTCATAGATGGACCAGGTGCAAATGAGTGTGGGATGGAAATTGGAAGTGAAATTGATTAAACTTTTCCAATTCTGAACGAGAGAGGGAAGCAGCACCAATGATATCATTGATACACCGATGAAAGAGTTTTGAGTGGGGTCCAGAATAGGACTGGAATAAGGAATGTTCCACATGCCCCACAAAGAGACAGGCATAACTGGCACCTGTGGCAAGCCCCTCTGACCTGAAGAAAATGAGAGGAGTTAAAACATAGATTGTTCAGGGTGAAGACGAGCTCAGCCAGACAGAGGAGGCTGGTAGTGGATGGGGTCGGTTTAGCTCTTTGTCCCAGGTAAAAGCGGAGAGCCCTGATATCATCCTGATGGGAGATGGATGTCTAAAGGGATTGCATGTACATGGTAAAGAGGGTGCGGCTAGAGCCCGCGAACTGGAAATTCTGAAACTGGCATAAAGTGTTAGAGGAATCGCGGATGTAAGTGGGCAGGGACTGGACCGGGGAGGAAAGATCGAGTTAAGGTAGGAAGAGATGGCTCTGTGGGGCAGGAGCAAGCAGAAACAATGTGACACACTAACAAGAAATTTGGTAGATCGATCTTTATTATGGCCCTTCCTAGATATTGGCCAGCTGCATCATACTGAGTGGATGCTGTTTGTTACCTCATGAAGCTGTGATTATTTTCCCAAGTTCATAATGATTAAGTAATGTTCTGAAATTGCCCTTACAATGCTGTCTGTTTTCCGGTGTCCTTTCATGAGGTTATCAGTTTATAC
The DNA here is from genome assembly GCF_021869965.1 of Rhincodon typus. NCBI lineage: Eukaryota > Metazoa > Chordata > Chondrichthyes > Orectolobiformes > Rhincodontidae > Rhincodon > Rhincodon typus. The sequence goes on along the minus strand of NC_063333.1, from coordinate 35,510,102 downwards.
CCTTCGTTATACTTGATTTGGTCCTCGGTTTTTATACCATTAATCCTTCAATTCCCCTTAATGATGGCATGGGGACTTCTGTCTATTATCTATAGCCATTTGTCTGAAGGAATTCAACTAAGATATGGAGGTGCCGGTGTTGGACTGGGATGAACAAGGTCGGAAGTCACATGACATCAGGTTATAGTCCAACAGGTTTATTTGAAATCACAAGCTTTCATCACTCGCCTGACACTTCGGAAGCTTGTGATTTCAAATAAACCTGTTGGACTATAACCTGGTGTCGTGTGACTTCTGACCTTGTCCACCCCATTCCAACACTGGCAGTGCTCTGGCAGCTTGGGATTTCAAACAAACCTACTGGTCTGTAACCTGGTGTTGTGTGACTTTTGACCGAATTCAACTAATTCCTTAATAATTGTTTGTTAATTGCACTTATAATTTCAGTATACCCACATGTATAATATGTAATGGCAATCACTTCAAAAGCCTTTGATAATGGTGGGATCAGACTTTCCCTTCTACACTTTATTAAAGAACAAGCTCTCTCTTTCCCACTAAGATTTCTGTGAGGCACTTCATTATCTTTTCTGGTTACTATGAGTATCAGCCTATGATTCTGACTGGAAAATGCTGCATCAACTAATAATTAGCTTCAACCATGGGCAACTCCGACAGGTGCCATGAAATGTCATTGATTGCTGTAAAAACCATCTGGCTCACAGAGATGATGGCATTGTGGTAATATTATGCTAGTAATCCAGGGATTCAGGATAAGCTGTGGGGACATGTGATCAAATTGTGGAAACTGGTGGAATTTAAATTCAATTAAGTCTGAATTTGAAAGTTTTAAAACTCGGTAATGGTCATCACGAAACTACCGTCAATTGTTGTTAAAAACCAGTCTGGTTCACTAATGTCTTTTAGGAAATGAAATCTGTCATCCTCATCTGGTCTGGCCTGTTTGTGACTCTCTACTCACAGCAATATTGTTGACACTTAGCGGCCCTGTAAATTTGCCAACCCTTAGGAATTCTGATTGATTCTCTGCCAGTCTCTGTATGTTAGCCAATACAAATGAATGAGAAGAATTTGCCTCACATTACTTCTGTACATGTGCTTCCATGGACAGATGAATAGATTTTGAAGTTAGGTGGTCAAATGAAATCTTGGGTAATGTCTTAGTATTAATGTTGGTATGAAAGACTTCATTTACTATGCAAGTCCAAAGAAAATTGCTGTCTTCCACAACTTTTACTTCTAACAAGAAACTGAACTAAATAATTGAGTCAGAGTTAAACTCACAGCTGAGGGACAGTGATATATTCAAGAGACTTGGTAGTTTTTAAAAGAAACATCTTTTTTTTTGTTCCTAAAACCTAATGTGTGCTTGTTTACCATGCGAAACAAAGTGGGAATAAGATCAGAAATCAGGGCTCTGTGTATTTTTGCACAAGGCAGATTCCTTGAGTCCAGATCGGACAAGAGTAGTGTAAATAGGCCTGGAGAGTACATTTTACTTTGTTAATATATAGCTTAGGTTAACTTGGTTATTTTCAGGAGGTTTTACAATAAACTGGAAGCCTATTGGAAACCAATCATGTCGGAACTAAAAATACCAAGATTTCACATTGTTTTCAAAGACGCCAGTTGTAACGCTCACAACTATACAATCACTGTCTCATTATATGTATGAACCACTACTATTGTAAATTAGTAACCAGCAGATGCTTCTATTCAGAATGCTTCAATTATGTTGTAATTTAAAAAAAAGTGATCATAAACAAGTAATTAATGAATGCTGGATCAATTTTTGTTGCATACAGCCACACGGGGCACGGGAGTGGCCTTGCTGAGGCAATTTGGCAGTCATGAAAAGATGGCTTTTTTAAGGCCACAGAGGTCTGGACGACTTCGGCAAGGAAAAACCTAGAGGCACAGTGACACCATGAAACAAGTATTTCAACAACGGGCATTGCTACACCATTTTCTCTGTCCTTCCTGCTATTGCTCTGTTTTTGCTAAGCGTCAATTGTAACATGTTTTAGTTCAAACCTCTCCTTGAAGACATTGGGCTGGATATTAACTTGAAGTGAGCATGGGGAGACCATAGAGCTGATGTCAGGATTGAAAATCTGAAAGGAATGAGTTTCTTGAAGACCCTGTCATATTTACTGGAAGGATCGGACAAATGTTTCTTTTGTCTGTTTGCTAGTTGTAGGCAGTCACATTAAGAGGCTTAAATAAAATCATAATAAGGCAGATGCTGGAATTATGAAATAAAAACAGAGTGCTAGAGAAACTCAGCAGGTCTGGCAGCATCTATGGAGAAAGAAACAGAATTAACATTTCAAGTTCAGCTTGAGTCCAGTTCCAAAGAAGAGTCTGAACTTGAAACAATAACTCTGTTTCTCTCTCTTCAGATCTTACCGCACGTATTGAGTTTTCAGCACATTTTGTTTTTATTTCAAGTTAAAGGGATATCAGATGGCCATGCCTTCAACACTTGGCCATAGTGAGGAAGTAACTGGTGCAGGAGAAGGAGAATTGAAGTTTACAACTGGGAAAGCTGGGGCAGCCAGATCAGGGGGTGATCAGGGATGGATCCTGACATTATGGACTCTGGGGTTGTAGAGATTAGAGATTTTTGAGGGAAGATCTGTAGCTCGGGTTGTGGCTGGAGTTGTTGGTTGGTTCGCTGAGCTAACTAGTTTTTGTGCAAACATTTTGTCCCCCTTCTAGGTGATATGTTCAGTGCTATCTAGCCCCCATTGAAGCGCTGTTGTTCTGTTCCATTCTGAATTTATATGGTCCAGTCTGTTATGGTGGATAGTTCTGATTCCAGTTTTGCTCCATAGTGGTATGTAGATGGGATCTGCTTCAACATGTTTGTTGATGGTACCAGTGGTTGAAAGCCAGGCTTCTAGGAATTCTTGCACTTGTCTTTGTTTTGCTTGACCTAGTACTGTTTATTTGGTTGTGCCGTTTTGCTGTGAGTTGGTGTTCATGTTTCCTGGTTGCGTGTTTTCTGCCCATCTGTCCTATGTATTGCTTCTTGCAGTTGCTGCATGGTATTTTGTATATCACATTTGTCCTACCCTAGATTAGAAACATATCGGAACTGAATACAAGACTCCTACGACCTCTTGGAATAACGATAGCACACAAACCAACAGCCACACTTTGCCAGCTACTCTCAGAGATGAAAGACCCCACATCCACAATGAGCAGAACAAATGTGATATACAAAATATCATGCAGCAACTGCGAGAAGCAATACAGGCAGGAAACTTGCCATCAAGATGCACGAACACCAACTCACAGCAAAATGGCACGACCAACTCTCCCTCATCCCTATTCACTCTGACAAATGAGATCAGTTTAACTGGGATAACATAGCAGTACTAGGACAAGGAAAGCAAAGACAAGCATGAGAATTCCTGGAAGCCTGGTTTACAACCACTGGTACCATAAACTAACATGTTGAAATAGACCCCATCTACATACCACTATGGAGCAAAACCGGAAACAGAACTACCCACCATAACAGACTGGACGATATAAATTCGGAATGTAACAAAACAACAGCGCCTCGATGGAGGCTAGACAGTACTGAACATGTCACCTAGAAGGGATACGAAACGTTTGCATGAAAACCAGTCAACTTGGTGAACCAACTAACAACTCCAAGTTTGAGGGAGTCAGGGAGACCTCATGGGGATGAGATTGCATAGGAAATTGGACATTCCTGGCACTTCAAATCATGGGGAATTGTTGAAGAAGGTATAATGAATCCAGAAGGTAAATGGAAAGGCATTTGTTTTTGGATTCAACGTTCCTTGCCTCCCTTTAGCTAATGGACTCAGCAACGCTTGGGAAATGTAACCACTCTTGCCCTATACAGCAGAGGTGGCCACAACACCAGACCATGCCAGCCTGCTCCAAGGTTGCTCTACCAGGGTTAAAGCAGTCACAGCCGTCTGAAGGAATACACAGCAATGTGCAAAGAACTCTACCAATATAAGTGCACAATCTTCTTCCCAACATCTTGCACTTTCTCTGCTACTGTACCCACCCCCCTCCAAGGCTCATGCTCTCTCACTTGCTGTCACTCACCTGTCGCTTTCTGGTATATATCTGCACTAGATTTCTCAACAGTACAGTAGTGTCGTGAGCCTGTTGTATCTGGTTGATGTGGCAAAGTGCAAAAAACCAAGGCCAATCAATGCAAGACAGGGATGCTGTAAGCATCTGGGTAGGCTCAGCAAGAGTAAGCGCCGTGACAGAAAATGAACAGGCCAGACATGCAACCTGGTCCAGTCCATGAGTTGGATATATGCCCCATAGTGTAGAGTCCTTGCAGCAGCATTAAAATGTTAGTTGCTGGTGCAGCATTGAAGTGCAGAAGAGTGCTGTTAATGGTTTGAATATTTGCAATGGGAGTTCTTAGAGCTGGCATATGTCAGAGGTCACTGTCTGTGGTCATGGAGTACATGTGGCCAGTGCCCATGGAATGTCCTCTGAGATAATGGTGCCTGGTGTCTGACATAGATTTCCTTATGCTCTTATAACTGAACTGTGAGTTACTTCATTGTATCATTTAGTAATACAGTAGCGGAAGAAGTTACTTACCAACTGAGTATGCACTGACTTTTCAAAGAGTGGTCCATTTAGTTTCATTCTTTGGTTCTTTGGCAAGATTTTTATTCTTCAAGTAGTTATCTAATTTCCTTTTGAATGTACTGGTGAATCTATTTCCACCTTGTTAGGCAGCAAGGTCCAAATGATACCCACTTGTATGCCTGTGTGCAAACACTTTTTTTAGTCATCCTTGGGAGGTAAGCATGTGTAAACTAGCATATTATGCTTGCCTGTAATTGTTCATAAGAAGGTGTGGTGGGCTGCCTGCTTGAACGACAGTATCCTTGGAGCATAGGCACACCCACATTGTTGTTAGGGAGTGAGTTCCAGGATTTTGAGCTCCAGGATTTTGAACCAGTGATATTGAAGGAGGGCTGATGTAATTCCAAATCAGGTATGTGGCTTGAAGGGGAACATGCATGTGATACTATCCCCATGGTTTCGTCGCCCTTGTCCTTTAGGTGGTAAAGATTGTGTCTTTATTGCGTATGTATTTTATCACAAATTTCATTCATGTACCATTTGTTTTTATTGTTTTCTTCTCCTCAGGAAACTGGTGGATTTCATTATAAAACTACATTTTCCTTTGATAAACGTAACCAGCTCAAACAGGTATCTGGTACGTTTTAAGATAAATATTTTCAATGTATGATATTAGAATTTGTACTGTTTGTGTACCATTAACTGAAATGTCATATTTCCCTTGTCTTTTCAGAAAATTAGTAACAATTTTTACTGAGTTAACATTTTGTTATTGCAGGAATTTTTCGCTCAAGTTGTGACTGATACATCATATCTCATCGCACAATGGATGTCGGTGGGTTTTGCACATGGTATGATATAAAAACATTGTTCAATGTAATTAAATTAGAAAATACCAAATTAACATACAAAGATCCAATGGGCAGCATCTTATAGGGGCTTGAACAAAGTGGGCTATGGCAAGATTTGTGACGGAATCATGTAAGAAGTCCAATGAGGCCTGTTTCAACATTGGGAGTAAGTTGCATCTTTTTTGCATTTACTGAGCAGTGAGATAGGTTTCTGGTTAGGCAGTGGTGAGTTGCTAACTAAGAGGGATTAAAGCTTGTTAAATATCTTTTAATTCCACAACTTATTAATATTCAAGTTAAGCATCGAGAATGGAAGTTAGAGCACAAACCTGACTGCTTCAGGTCATCACTTGCTCCAAAGGACCTCCATGTTTGACACTGGCATAGGCACTGGCCACACCACCCCATATCAACAGACATTGACATCTGACATGTGCTGGCTTTTGAGATCCCTGAAGGCACATTTCCAGTCCACTTACAGCACACTTCTGCAATTTAGTGATGCACCTTAGGCTGCATTGGCATCGATCATTGTAATGCTACTGTAAGAGACTGCACTCAGGTACACAGATTCAGCTCATGGAGTAGACCAGATTGTGTGTTTGGCCTGTTCGCTTGCCTGTTCACTCTGAGACTACCTGGATGCTCAGGCATGCCTAGCCTTTCTGTGCTTTTGCCCCCTCAAGCAGCCATACAAGGCTCACAATACTGCCGTATTGCCCTACAGTTTATCGCAGATGCAAAGCCAAGAAGCTTGTCATGTTGTCACCAGGCCTCAGTTAAGGCAAAACAGATAGCGTTCTCTCTGGGGGTCCCAATATAGTAAATCAACGGCAGCTACCAGTACCACTCTATCTTATACACAGTCAGTGAATGACTTGATGCAGTCAGAGTCATCATGCTCTCCACATAAGGGAAGAGGAGCCAAATGTTGGCAGCCCACCATTCTTGACTCTTTTGCCCTACTGCGGGGTGTTTTTCTGCTGAAATAAGAGAAAGACAAGTATTGTGGGAATTGAAAGTGGGTGAAACAGCCATTACTTTTGATGCAAGTGGCTGAGTAAATAGGTAGCACAGAGGGCATGCAGGATTAGTGGTGTCATTTGTAGGGGTGGCTGAGAATGAGAGAGGGGTGATGAGGTGGGCACTAATGACATTGGTTGAGAATTAGCCATTCAACAGTATTCCTACCCAGGAAGATATTGGAAGTCTGATGATGGAATGGGATGGTCATGTAGAAGCATCATTGTTGTGCAAACCTTGGGTAGATCAGGTTGTCCCTGGTACATCTCTCCACGGTCCTCGGATCCATGACAGGCTAGTTTGGACTTACTGGATCCTCCGCATGCTCTGACAAATCCTCCTTATTTGAGAAAGTCTGATCTTCCTGTTCTTCCCTTTATGACATCTATCCATGTTGCAGTACCAAGTTGTGCAGTGCATAACAGACCATGACTAATCATGACAATTTTTGAGTATGCATTGCAGAGCCCCTCTAGACTGGCCAACACAGCAGAAGTGCATTTTAAGATAAAAACCAAAAGAACTGCGGATGCCATAGATCAGGAACAAAAACAAAGTTGCTGGAAAAGCTCAGCAGGTCTGGCAGCATCTGTGAAGGGAAAAACAGAGTTAACGTTTCGGGTCCGGTGTCCTTTCTCAGTCCCTTGACCAAGCACCAATTGTGTGTTGATGGACTGAAGTTATTTACAATTTACAGATCTTTTAAATAAGGCATGGGCACTATTGGGATTTGAACCCAGGATTTCCCACCTGCACTAGAAATGTGTAATAGCATCTCTGAACAGTTTGATTAGAAAAATAGGTACAATTTATATATTTAGTAGGATGTTCACTGTGAGCTTTGATGACCGTGAGTGCAATAGATGATGCCTTATGCTTGAGGAAACCCAGCAATGACACTGAATGTGCCAGGTGATGTTGCAGCCTGGCTGTCATCTTCTGTGGTAAAGATATAGAGTAATTAGAACCACTAAATATGCCATCAATTACCTTTTATGCACCTATGTATAGTATGGATGTCACATATATTGCCTTGGAAGCCACTGCTGGTATAGAAATTGAGGGCCATTGTAACCTTGAGGGCCATTAGTATGTGGTCTGCCATCTCTCCTCTAGACTCAGTCCTACAACATGCTCTTTTTCCTTTTGTTTCTGTTGATCAGCATTTTCTGTTTTCTCTGTTTCAGGTGTGTGTAATACAGACAACTTCAGTGTGCTTTCTGTAACGTTAGATTATGGTCCTTTTGGCTTTATGGATTTCTATGATCCGAGTAAGTTTCTTTCTTCTTTTCAAAACATCTATTACAACTGCACTCAAAAACACAGTTTAACATAGTGATCCGCATCAACCTTAGGACCATATATATATCTGACTCATAAAAAAATTTGCAAGCGAGTTGTCTCGCAAAATATACTGTTGCATATTTACATTTTTCATACTGTTTAAAAATAGTGTTCATCTTGGCTGTTACGGCAATGATGGCACTGCAGTTTGTCTTGTGGCGTTAAACTAGGAAGGAGAAAATTATCTGGGACTTTAATCTGTGATTTTTTAATAATGATCATCAATTCTAGATATTGTGCATGCTATTATTTTGGTTATGGATAAACTGGGCATAAGGCGTGGTGTTCTTCCTCCCTGCTTCCTCCCCAACTTGCCCTGCAATCCTCTAACCCTCCTCAGTTGACTAGTTTCACTACCTGATACTCAGTATCTTAACCAAGCATGTAGGATAGTTACTTACATATGTAGTGGAAGGCTGAAGTAAAAACGGTTAGTGATGGAAAAACTCATCAGGTCTGGCAACATTAACGGAGAGAGAAATGGTTAATATTTTGATTGCTGATGAGATGAGATTGCAAGGAACATACAAACTGATTGTAAAAGCTTCTATAGGTATGAAAACAAGATTAATGAAGGCAAATGTAGGTCCCTTACAGTCAGAAACAGGGAAAGTTCTAATGAGGAACAAAGAAATAGCAGACAAATTGAGTACATTTTGATTTTGTCTTCACAAAGGAAGACACAAATAGTGTATCAAAAATTTTGGGGAACATGAGGTCTAGTAATAATCTACATCGCAGAATCCTTAAGGAAGTGGCCCGAGATATAGTGGATGCATTGGTGGTTATCTTTCGAGGTTGTATAGATTTTGGAACAGTTGCTATGAATTGGAGGATAGCTAATATAATTGAAAAAAAGAGGTAAAGAGAAAACAGGGAATTATAGACATGTTAGCCTGACATTGATAGTAGGAAAAATGTTAAAGTCCATCATAAAAGATTTAAAAGCAGAGCACTTAGGGTCGTAGAGATGTACAGCATGGAAACAGACCCTTCGGTCCAACTTGTCTATGCCAACCTGTCATTGCTGGATTGTCCATGCTGACCTAAATTAATCTAGTCCCATTTGCTAGCATTTGGACTATATCCCTCTAAATCCTTCCAGCAGGATAGAAGGGATGGAAAAGGTGGTGGGGAAGCTTGGTTAATTATAAATGAAATGAGGACTGTTGTGAGCATGATCTAGGCTCAGATGATGTAGAATCCATTTGGGTGGAGGTAAAAAAAGAATGCAAGGGAACGATGACATATGTAGGAGCAGTGTACACGCTCCCAAATAGTAGCCATTCTGTGGGAAACGCTGTAAGTCAACAAATAGGAGCATGTAAGAAGAATAGAGCAATAATTATGGGTGACATTAATCTTCTTGTTTATTGGGTTAATCAAATTGGAAAGGATAGATATGACAACAAATTCGTAGAGTGCATTAGGAATAGTTTCCTAGAGCAATATGTCATGGAGCCAATCAGGGAGCAGGCTATCTTGGATCTGGTATTGGGTAATGAAAGTAAGATTAATAAGTAGAGACTAGTGAGCCTCATGTCAGTGGTGGGTAAGTTGTTGAAGGGAATTCTGAAGGACAAGGTTTATATACATTTGGAAAAGCAAAGCCTGATCAGGGATAGTCAACATGGCTTTGTGTGTGGGAAATCGTATCTCACTAACTTGAAGAGGTGACAAAGATAGATGAGGGCATGGCAGTAAACATTGTCTGTGTGGACTTCAGCAAAGCGTTTGACAAAGTTCCACATGGTAGTAAAGTTAAATCACATGGGATCCAGGGGGAGCTAGCCAACTGGATACAAAATTGACTTGAAAGTAGGAGACAGAGGTTGGTGGTAGAGGGTTTCTTTTCAGACTGGAGGTCTGGGACCAGCCACAAGGTGCTGGGTCCAGTGCTCTTCATCCAGTGAATATTGGAGGCATGATTAGTAAGTTTGCAGAAGACACCAAAATAGATAGTGTAATGCGTAGTGAAGAAGATTATCTCAGAGTACAATGGATCAGATGGAGTTTATTTTAGATAAATGTGAGGTGTTGCATTTTGGTAAGGCAAACCAGGGCAGGACATACATAGTTAATGGTATGGCAGTGGGGAGTGTTGCCAAGCAAAGAGACCTAGGGGCACCGGTCCATAGTTCCTTGAAAGTGGAGTCGCAGCGAGACAGTGTGGTGAAGAAGACATTTGGCATGCTTGCCCTTCATTGGTCAGAACATTGTGCACAGGAGTTGGGAGGTCATGTTGTGGCTGTACGGGACATTGGTGGGGCCACTTCTAGAATACTGCACTCAATTCTCATTGCTCTTCTATAGGAAGGGGTTTGTTAAACTTGAGGGTGTGGAAAAGATTTACAAGGATGTTGTCTGGACTGGAGAGTTTGATTATAGGGAAAGGCTGAATAAGCTGAGGCTATTTTCCATGGAGCGTAGGAGGCTGAGGGGTGACCTTAAGAGGTGTATAAAGTCATTAGGGGCATGGATAGGGTGAATAGCCACGGTCTTTTTCCATGGGTGGGGAGTGCAAAACTAGAGGACATAGGTTTAAGGTGAGAGGAGAAAGATTTAAAAAGGACTGGAGGGGTAACTTTTCAAGTAGAGGGTGATGCGTGTATGGAACGAGCTACCAAAGGAAGTGGTAAAGTTGAATACAACTACAATATTTAAAAGGTATATGGATGGGCATATGAATAGGAAGAGTTTAGAGGGATATGGGCCAAATGCTGGCAAATGGGACTAGGTCAGATTAGAATATCTGGTCAGTGCGGGTGTGTTGGGCTGAAGGGTCTGTTTCTGAGCTGTCTGACTCTATGAAATGCCATCCGAATAAAAGATTCCCTTGGAAGTACTGATCATAACTTGATTAAATTTATAATTCAGTTTGAGAGTGAAAACCTTGGGTCAGAAACAACTGTGCTGAACTTTAATAAAGGAAATTACAATGAAGTTGTTGACAATGAAGTTACAATGCAGTCTTCCTTACTAACCTCTGGGGCTGCCTCAGACTAGTCAAGCAACAGCCTGACATAGTAAAACTCACGGAATCATACCTTACAGGCAATGTCCCAGGCATCACCATCATCATCCCTGGATATGTCCTGTCCCACCGGCAGGTCAGACACAGCAGAGGTGGCAGCACAGTGGCATGCAGTTGGGAGGAATTGCCCTGGGAGTCCTCAACGTTGGTTCCACACCCCATGAAGTCCTATGGCCTCAGGTTAAACATGGGCAAGGAAACCTCATGCTGATTACCATATGGTGTCCTCCCTTGGCTGATGAATCAGTACTCCTCCAGGGTGACAAGGGCACAAAATATACTGTGGGTAGGGGCTTTCAATGTCCATCACCAAGAGTAGCTCGGAGCAGTACCACTGATTGTGCTGGTCGGGTCCTAAAGGACATAGCTGCTAGACTGGGTCTGCAGCAGCTGATGAGGGAACCAACAAGAAGGAAAAATATACTTGACCTCATCCTTACCAGTCTGCCGGCGGCAGATGTATCTGTCCATAACAGTATCAGTAAGAGCAACCATTGCACAGTCCTTGGAGATGAAGTCCTGCCTTCCCATTGTGAGTAACCTCCAGCATGTTGTGTTGCACTATCATGGTGCTAAATGGGACAGATTTCAAACAGGTCTAGCAACTCAAGACTGGACAGCCAGGAGGCATTGTGGGCTGTCAACAGCAGCAGAATTGCACTCCAGCACAATCTGTAATCTCATGGCCCAGCATATCCCCCACTCAACCAGTACCATCAAGCCAGGGGATCAACCCTGGTTCAATGGAGCAGCACCAGGCATACCTGAAAATGAGGTGTTAAACTGATGAAGCTACCAAACAGGACTACTTGCATGCCAAACAGCATAAGCAGCAACTGATAGACAGAGCTAAGTGATCCCATAACCAACAGCTGAGTCTAAGTTCTGCACTCCTGCCATATCCAGCCATGAATAGTGATGGACAATTAAAAAAATCACTGGAGGAGGAAGCTCCACAAATATTCCCACCTTCATTGATGGAAGAGCCTTGCACATCAGTGCAAAAGATAAGGCTGAAACTTTTGCAGCAATCTTTAGCCAGAAGTGCCGAGTAGATGATCCATCTTGGCCTCCTCCGGTGATCCCCAGTATTACACATGATATCAAGAAACAGTTAGAGACACTGGATACTGCAAAGGCTACGGGCCATGGCGGCATTCCAGCAATAGTACTGAAGACTTGTGCTCCAGGACTTGCTGCTCCCTAGCCAAACTCTTCCAGTACAGTTACAGCACTGGCATCTATTCGACCAATGTGGAAAATTACCCAGGTATGTTGTGTACATAAAAAGCAGACAAATGAAACCCAGCAATTACCACCCCAGTCTACTCTTGATCGTCAGTAAAGTGATGGAAGGTGTCATCAATAGTGCTATCAAACAGCACTTGCTCGGCAATCACTTGATCAGTGATATCCAGTTTGGGTTCTGCCAGGGCCACTCAGCTCCTGACCTCATTGACCTCATTCAAGCATGAACAAAAGAGCTGAATTCCAGAGGTGAGGTGAGAATAACAGCCCTTTGCAGCCTTGATGTCTTCAACCGAGTGTGGCTTCAAGGAGCCCTAGCAATACTGGAATCAATGGGTATCAGGGGACAAACATTCCACTGGTTCAAGTCATACTTGGCATATAGGAAGGTGATTGTAGATATTGCAGATCGATCATTTCAGCTCCAGGACATCTCTGCAGGTGTTCTTCAGGTTAGGGTCCTAGGTCCAACTATCTTTAGCTGCTTTGTCAATGATTATCCTTCCATCATAAGGTCGGAAGTGAAGGTGTTCGCTGATGAATGTTCAGGACTGTTCGCAACTCCTGAAGCAGTCCATGTTGAAATGCAACAAGATCTGGACAATATGCTGTCTTGGATTGACAAGGGGCAAGTAACATTTGCGCCACACAAATGCCAGGTTATGACCATCACCAATAAAAAACAAATCCAACCATGATACTTTTATATTCAATGGTGTTACCGTCACTGACTCCCCTGCTGTCAACATCCTGGGGTTTACCATTGACCAAAAACTCAACTGGATTCGCCACATAAACAGTGACTATGAGTACAGGTCAGAGGCTAGGAATACTGTGACGAATAACTCACCTCCTGACTCTCCAAAGCCTGTTAATCATCTACAAGGCAGAAGTCAGGAGTGACGGAATATTCCCCACTTGTCTGGATGAGTGCAGCTCTTACAACACTCAGGAAGCTTGATACCATCCAGGACTAAGCAGTCCACTTGATTGCCACTGCATTCACAAGCATCAACTTCCTTCATTACCAGTGTCAGTAGCAGCAGTGTACTATCAACAAGATACACTGCAGAAATTCACCAAAGATCCTCAGACAGCACCTTCCAAACCCAGGACCACTTCAGTTCAGAAGGTCAAAGGCAGCCAATACATTGGAACACTGCCACCTACAAGTACCCCTCCAAACCACACACCATCCTTCCCTCTCTTTGCTTGGTCATAATCCTGGAATTCCCTTCCGAATGGTATTGTGAGTCAACCCACAGCAGCTGGACTGCAGCAGTTCAAGAAAGCAGCTCACCACCTCCTTCTCAAGGGCCACTAGTGACAGGCAATAAGTACTGACCAACCAGTATCCAACAAAGACATAACAAAACATGTTCTCGTGCGACAACATGTGGAGTATTGTGAGCAGTTTTGGCTTCTGTATTTAAGGAAAGATATCATTTAATTGTAGGTAGTTCAGAGAAGGTTTACTAGGATAATCCCTGGTATGGAGGGTTGTCTTATGAGCAAAGGATAAACAAGTTGGGACTCTGCTTACTGAGAGTTTAGAAGAATGAGCATTGATCTCATTGAAGCATGTAGGGTTCTTGAGGAGCTTGACAGGGTAAATGCTGAAAGGATGTTAGGACCAGAAGGCGTAGTCTCAAAATAATAAAGAAGTGCCAATTTAAGACTGAGATGGAGAGGAATTTCTTCTCTCAGAGTTCTGTGGGGCAGAGTCCTTGTGTATACCCAAGGGTCAGAAGGGAAATCAAGGTTTAAGGAGAAGGGCAGGCAAGTGGACATAAGGCATGTTGGATCAGCCATGATCTTATTGAATGATGGAGCAGGCTCAAGGGGCTGAATGGCATACTCCTGTTTATGTTACTTATGGTCTTATAGCCTTATGTGATTTGGACATGTTGAGTGGGTGTGCAAATGCATGGCAGATGAAGTATAATATGGATATATGTGAGATTATCCACTTTGGCTGCAAAAGCAAATGATAGTGAGTAGCATGCAGGTGCAGCAAGTGGTGAAGAAGGCAAATGATATGTTGGCCTTTATATCAAAAGGATTCAAAGACAGGAACAGGGATGTTTTGCTGCAATTGTACAGCCCTTGTGTGGACCATTGTATGTAGTTTTGATTTCCTTATCTGAGGAAAATCTGAACAAATTATAGTTCAGAGCAGGGAGGTTATGCATTGAGTGAACTCATCACATTCTATGATATAAGTTCCTGGAGGCATTTTTAAAAATTTACTTGTGGTTAAAAGGCGGGAGAAATATAATCTTTTTCTATTTAATTATGCTCATATTAATAGCCATAAGGAGGGTGTAAACCTGAAACGTGAACTTTCCTGCTCCCATGATGCTGCCTGACCTGCTATGTTCCTCCAGCTCCACACTGTATTGACATAAATAAATACTACTGTTTCCTGTACCAGATTCTGTGCCAAATACATCTGATGATGAAGGCCGGTACAAGATAGGGAACCAAGCCAGCGTTGGGAGATATAATCTCGACAAATTGCGGAAGGCTCTGAAGTCTTTATTGAACCATAAGCAACAGCTGTTGTGAGTAGTGCTTACAGTCTTCAATGCCAGCTGACTTCCTAACATATCCAGCACAGGATTTAGTTTGTTTTCCCAGACATAATAAAATAACCAGGAGTTGACCAGTATTTTCCTGTTTGAAAACGAGGCACCAAGTTGTGTTTACAAAAAGTATTTCCTCTAAATTAAGCTGGGAATTATAATTAGGAGCAATCTTGATGCTGTTGTTTTGAAGCATGTAATGGTAAGGGTATTTGAGAATTTAATGGATATCAACCCAGTTTAAAAACTAAAGAAAATGTGTCATGTATTATATCCAACAGCAATAACAACTTAGAGTCATAGAGTCATACAGCATGGAAACAGACTGTTTGGTCCAACCAGTCCAGGCCGACTTATCCAAAACTAAACTAGTCCGACCTTCCTATGCTTGGCCCATATCCCTCCAAACATTTCTTGTTAAACCACTTATCCAAATGTCTTTTAAACGTTATAAGTGTACCCTCATCCACCACTTCCTCTGGAAGTTCATTCCCCACACAAACCACTCAAAAAAATGCCCCTCGTCTTTTTTACATCTTTCTCCTCTTACCTTGAAAATATGCCCTCAATCTTGAAATTTCCCCACCATAGGGAAAAGATGCCTGCCATTCACCTTATCTATACCCCTCATGATTTTATAAACCTCTTGTATTTATATTTAACTTATATTTATCATTGAATCATTTATTTATTGTCACATGTATTCAATGTAAAATAAAGTGAAAAGTGTGTACCATTGCCATGCATAGGCGCCATTCACATTAACTTAAAATAAAAATAAAGAAAGACTCCTTAAAGAGAGTCCAACTTTTCCTCCAATGCTACAGTCCTGCCCAGGCTTCACCAGCCCACACCATGCCGCTGCCAGAGTCCCGCTCCGGGGTGCACCAGCCCACACTATGCCGCTGCCAGAGCCCCATTCCAGGCTTCCTAGCCCATGCTGTGCTGCCACCAGATGCCCACTCTGGGGTACACCAGCCCACTCTATGCCACCACCAGGGCCCACTCCATGCAGAAGTTAGAGTCCCACTCCAGGCTTCACAGACCGGCTGACTCTGTAACCACGCTGCCTCTGAAGACGCCACCACCACTCCGGAACCCATCAAACCACCTTCCTACCCAAGAGCTCTCTTTATCAGCTTAATTTGAGCGAAAACTAAATAAAACATTGTAAAACAACTGAGAATCATAAAGACAGTCACCAAGTCATACAGCATGGAAACAGATCCTTCAGCCCAACCAGTCCATGCCGACTATCATTGTAAAACATTGTAAGTCATTTCAGAGGCCATTAACTATAATAAAAAATGAGGATAGGACATCAAAAGGTTTAGTAGACAGGTAAACAGGTTTTAAGGAAGAGAGAGAGGTTGTGAAATTTAGGGAGGGATTCCTAGAGTTTAAAGCCTTGTCAGGAGAAAGCAAGCTGCCAGTGGTGGACTGAATGAAATTCAGGATGCACAATAGGCCAGAATTCTGTGAAAAGATCAGTGAAAATGTTTTTGTTGCTAATTTAATTCTGGCATTCCCAAAAAATTAATATAGATATTTTACTGAAAACAATTATCCAGATTATTTGTAGCTGTTTTTGTTCTAATGTTTTGTCTGTAATTTTCCTTTGTTTGAATTGTGATTTCTCTTTCAACTTAACTCTCTGCACAACCTGGAAACCGTCTTCCAGAATCTTCAAGAAAGAGTTAGACTGCATGCCATGATTTTTTTGGGAAGTTATATATTTTAGTCTAATTGAGTAAACCGATTACTCCATGATCATGTTGTTTATCCCAAATAATCAAATTCAAATGTTAATGAATCATCTTTTTTTGATATGGTTTTCTACTGTGCTGGATACCGTTATTAAACTAATAGTTCCTCTTTCTGCATTGTTTTAAATGAATGAAGTATACTACCTGTTGTGGTCTCAACTATAATGTACAGCATGGATGTGCCACATGCTGACTTTATCAGATGAGCTTCCTTGGCCTATTGATCGTTCTAGCCTTCTGTTTGCTTTTGATTTCAGATTGTAAATGCCTCAGTCTGGTTGCGCACATTTCAGACCAGCTTTATAACTCAAATGTTCTGCTAAGCAGATGCTCACAAAACTACAATGACACCATTAGTCCCACAATTTAAACATTTTTAAAATGTAGATTTCGTGGAAATTTCAGTTGATCTGTTTATGCAATCTTTTGTATTTCTGTTTTTGTTTTTAAATTATTAGTGATTAAGATAAAGTAATTTTTGCTACAGTTGGAAAATCATTCAGATTGTAAAGAAAATAGGATCTGGATCTGCAAACTTATGTCTTGAGTACCTCCCTACTGACCTATCTCTTGTGAATCCAGCTCTAGTTTATTGGTCAGGAAGAGGGAATTTGTGTGCCTTAGGTTTGAGAGTGGTTCACCACATCAATAAATAAATTTGCTTAAATAATTGTTTCTTTAGCATCAGATTTTTTCACATATGTCAATCTCACTGCAGATGGCTTTGTTCAAAAAAATGCCAGCATATAACAGTGGTTTACATACGCAACTGCAATAAAACCAGAAGTCTACATTGTCTGCAGTCACGCAGCTAAGCATCATCTGCTGCTAAGATCTCATTTTCTGCTGAGGGTTCTCCAGCTTTATGGTTTCATCCCAGGAAGTTTGCTTTATTTCTACTACTGATTTCCAGCTAAGTCCTCTCATCCTGCAGCACTTCCTTATTTTTAAATTTCTCTTCTCTTGTTTTATCTTCTCTAGCATTTGACTTATTGTAAGCGGAGCCCCATTCTGCTCTGGGCAGCCTTATCCTTTTCAAAAAGAAGTGGCTAAATTAGCAAGGAAAAGGCCCCATATTTATGTAACAGTGGGGTAATTTTACTTACCCTAAGGTGTCTTTTCAGGACACTGTTTATCTCTGTTTCTGCAGTTTTATTGTAACCGTTTTGTCTGGGAATTCAGAGGCATGGGAAACTTTACCATAAAAGGAGTCAGGGGATCTGATCCATAAGGTGGGTTAGCAAGAGCCAGAATGTTTCCTCCAGGCTCAACAAGCATATTGCTTTCTTCTACTGCTCTCAAATCCCTCCCTGCCACTTCTGCAATATCTCAACTCTGACCATGATAATTGCATTGACTGTAATCACTCCTGATTGCGATCTCTTCTCAACTGTAGTCACTTTTCAGTCATGAATCTCTTGACTTAAGCACAACTTTTTTCCTCAACCAAGCTGCTGACCACCATTTCTTTCCACTGACCAAAATATCTCTTCTCACACCCATTCATGATTTCTTTCCCTACGCTATCTTGCATGATTTCACCAGGCTTTCCAGCTAATGATGAATAGTTTGCTGATTTAGACTGGCTATTGGATGGAAGACCTGGTGAGAAAAGGTTTGTTGAGCTAATTTCAGTCGGATGTATTTTAGGAGCTTCCCATGCAGAACTACCAACCCTGTAAATAACGGGCCCAATGTTGTACATTGGAGAAAGCTATATATTCTTGAAGAAGCAACTTGGAGGTACTTTCATCTAGATTCAACCTATTTTATACTTGAATGAAACTTGTATTTATACACTTACATCTTGTGTAAGTGCTCATATATAGTATCTGCCAAGGGACAAGTAAAGCACTGAATGTGTGTTTTAGGGTAGTTTAGAATGCAAAAGAATTTCTTATTAATCAAGTATCCAGTGTTGAAGTGGTGGTTAAGAAATTACATAGGAAATCCCACTTCTGTTAGAATCCAATTGTTAGCTTCAAACTGACTTCTTAGGTGGACCTTAAACAAAAGAAAGATATTTGGAAAGGGAAATCTGGGACTGCATTCGTCCCCACTGTGTATATATAATTCATATAATGTGTAATATTATGTAAGCATCTGTTCAATTTTCAGGTTATCTACCACATGTTCAGATCGGAGAATTATGGGCAATTGGCAAACAGTTTTTCTAAAGTTTACTCCTGGCATCTAAGGACTCAGAAAATCTAACCTAGGGAGTGCCAAATGTTAAACCTCTTAGTTCATGGAATCCATGCATCCCAACAAGTCCACACCGACCCTCATAGCATCTCACCCAGACCCATCCCCCTATAACCCACTCATCCCTGAACACTATGGGCAATTTAGCATGGCCACCTAGCCTGCACATCTTTGGATTGTGGGAGGAAACTGGAGCACCTGGAGGAAACCCACACAGACATGAGAAGAATGTGCAAACTCCACACAGACAGTTGCCCGAGGGTGGAATCAAACCCAGGACCCTGGTGCTGTGAGGCAGCAATGCTAACCACTGAACCACCAGTTGGTGAAGGAGGATGCCAGAGGACATCTTTACCCAGTTTGCGATTTATTCAGAAAATGAATCATTACAATTTTCTCTAAAAGCCTGCCCCCAACCAAACTCAATCTGTACCTCTTTATATGTGCATAGGTAGTTATCCGATGAATATCCCCATCTGTGTACAGGAGCCTAACTTACACAATTTACAGATTGCCCTTTTCTTTACTAAATAACACTTAACTAACACCCAGATGAACAATATCTCACAACAAAGCAAAGAGGAAAAAAAATTCTCCATGCACTGTATAACACCTTATATCACTACATATGTCTCTTCTAGGATCACCAATAAACTTTTGGTACAAGCACTTCTTCTCAAGAAACAATCAAATACTTGATCCCTTGCATCAACTCATTTTATTTTGGAAGCTTATTTATTTTTAACATCTGTTTCATGCCAGCACTATCATTTTTTTTTTTCACATACTACTCCTGTAGAGCAGACATTATCCCACAAGGTACAATTATTTATCCCATGTCGTTTGGAATGTTTGTCGTTTGTCCAGAAAATATGACACATTCTTTCCACATAATGGGCCCAGTCCTTGACTGTAGAGTTGAGCAAATCAAATTTCCTAAACAAAGTCATGATGTAAGAAATGCTTACCCCAACTCAAAGATGACTGTTGTGAACAAGTTTCTTCAGGATCATGCTTTACTCTCATCAATGAGAAGCTGGTATCCTTCCACTAAGTCACCCATTATTTACACATGAACAGTCCTTGGATTTTAGTACTACCTCGTCAGAACCAGCTCTCAGAGTGCCAACATCTCTGACATCTTTGATGCTGGTGACCACCCCTCTTTATCTATCAGCCAGGACTCCCTGATTGGACCAGATTAACAGCACCAGTCAGGGAACTCATATTCTATGAGGTCCAGCTGACTGAACTCATTACAATCACAACAGATCTAATTTATACATATGCACACTAATGAGGGAATCTATTAGCATGAAATATTTAAGACATATTCAACAAGCAAGTTTCACAGCTTTCTGCCTGTTGGGATACCTGGGTGATGATGGCTGGCACTTGGAACTCTATCTCAGTTTCTGCTGTACCAGTTTGGTGAATCCCTGTCCGATGGTGAAAGGTCTACCGAGCTGGGTAAAGACTCTAATATTAATACTACTCTGAAACTAATATTACGTGCTGTACTGTTGTCTTTGACCACATCGGCCAAGCATTCTATTGTGAAAAAACAAATCCAGGTGTCACTGCCAGACAGCATGTAGAGATAAGGTCATTGCAGTTACATTCTAGCCAAAACAAGCTATTTTTACACTAGGCCTGTTTTAACATATTTTCCTTCAATTACTTATTGTCTTGTCCCGATTAATCCTTAACTATCTTGTTTGGAAATATCATTTTTAAGCTTAACACTACCCTCCGCCCTTTGACATCTTCAGAACAGATGATCAGTTCCTTACATAAGCACATACATGTTGTTCCATAGTCACAAGCTGACTATACACATGATAAAGTTTAAAATTGCCCCATGTTTAACTGGTGCCAGGTTATGCATGAACTTAAAAGATTTTCCAGGTGTTTCTTCGCTTTTACCCAATTCTTCAGTATTTCTGCACCCCCCTCATCCCTAGTTGTAATTTTTACCTCCCTCTCACCAATACTACTTCTATTATTTTAAAGGATTATGTATCAGCGCCTCATCATTTAAACCATGTTTTTGTGCTCTTCCAGACCACACTAACCATTTTGTCAAGCAGGTGTACATGATCTTCAATATGTTTTTGCCATGTATTCCTGCATTTTAGTTACTTCTGATGTAAAACCACCTGTGCATACTTACATTGGTATCCCAGCATTATGCCACGCATTCTTGACTTACAGGCAATCTTTTTGAAAGATCAAAAGTTGGTGGGAGGTACCTATGTGTTCTCCTTGCCGGTCCCAATGTTCTGGGTGGTGGCCAGATCATCCAATTCACTTCCTTTAAAACAATCACATGGGTAAAGGCAGGCGTATATTGAAGAGAAAATTGTTAATTATTGATTTCTGTCTACACTTATATTTCATGGGATATATTCCATTTAACTGTATGTAAATGACTCATTCCCATCTCCATTTGGTGTTGTGTCAATTTTTCCCTGTTACTATTATTTTATTCGAAGTGTATCCCCATTAATTGCCATTATAACTGATTCAGGACCTCTGGAGAAACCTTACAGTCCAGAGGGAGAGAAAAACAACATATATTCATAATAGCTTTAAAAGAGACAAGCAAGCATTATTCTTGTGTGATTTCAAGCATTATTAAACTTTGTTTAAGATAACACAGTGTGGAGCTGGAGGAACACAGCAGGCCAGGCAGCATCAGAGGAGCAGGAAAGCTGACGTTTCCGGTCGGGACCCTTCTTCAGAAAAAAAGGAGCATTATCTAACAAGTTACATTTGCGAACACTGTATGTAATTTTTTGTAAGAAAGACCAAACAAAGAAAGTTTAATTCACTCGGAGATAGTAGGATAGTAAGAATAAAGAAGGGTCCTGACCCGAAACATCAGTTTTCTTGCTTCTCTGATGCAGCCTGACCTGCTGTGTTCCTCCAGCTCCACACTATGTTATCTCTGACTCCAGCATTGGCAGTTCTTACTATCTCTGAGTGAATTAAACTTTGTTTGTTTGGTCTTTCTTACAAAAAAGTACGTAGTGTTCTCAAATGTATTTTGCTAGATTATACTCCTTTCAAAATTATTCCAAATTCAAACTTGACAACAATAGACTCAAAGATTTCTTTGCGAACAGCTACAGTATTATTGGAATGACAGGTTTCATTAATGGTCAGTTAATTTCTTTCTAACAATGTATCCCATTTTATTCTGATACACATTAAAATAATCTAGACTGTTTCTATTTGCTGTTGTTTTAAATTAAAATTTGTAACATGTATCGAGTAATTTTATCAATCTTGATTTCAGAAACAATTATGTCCAGACTTGGTGGTTTTAAACAGTGCTGTGATATTGAAGATTCAGTTGAGGTTTCTCCTGTTTTTAAAGACTTTGTCTCCACAAGACTCCCAGCTCCCTCTCTCTGTTCTTGAGACCTGTTCAAAAACAAAAAAAGAAACAAAACCACTGTGGCTCAGGATGAAGCTCTGTGGGTCAATAATGTCCAGAATATAGTCCTGTCCAAAATCACACATCTTCTTGCACAGAAGGTGTGTGAGAAGATTTAAAACTGTCAAAATCTCCTGATAATTTCAAACTGGGATTTTAAATTTCCTAGTTGGTTCTTTTAAGACCACCTTCAAAAAGCATGCAGACAAACCATGTCTCATCCCAGATTCTTAAGTTTAATTTGAATATTTTCCAAAAACTTTCTATGTTTTCAGAACAAGCTAAATCAATTTTTCACAACATATTTTCTATAGCAATTAAAGAAAAACACTTTATAAATTTCCAATGAAATAAGATTTGGACATCTTGAACCTATGATCTTTTTGGGTCCTTGTTTTAGTAATGATTTCAGACAAATACAAAGGATGCCCTCCTTGTAACTGTCATGGGAACTGTCTGTGAATACAATGCAGTTTTCACAGAGGGTTCTTCAAGTTCAGTAGCAGAAAGGGACTTGCTGATCTCTAACTGTGCCAAAGTGTCCTACTTCTTTATCCACCCCTTCTGACTCATGGGTAACATCACACACTGGCTTTGACTCACTACACAGGAATGGAACAGTTGGGGAAATGCTGTCAACTACATTCTCAAGGTTACTTGTCTTGCCTTACAAGATAACAGTTCCAGCTGCAGTCTGTTCACAGATTTTTGTCTTTTTGTCATCAGTTTCAACATCAATATTCAGTTTGTCCAATTGAACTGCTGGGTCTACCCATAGTCTTTTCTTCATATTGCAGATAATGGGTACAGTGCTTTCCTGTTGGTAATCAATTTTAACCTGCAGCCCTTTTACCAATTCCCACAGCTTTCTATTTTCTTTATCCAACTATAAAGCACTATAATGGACAGTTTCTAACTCAGTTGTTCCTTTCATAACGAATTTCAAATGTCTATCAAGGGCACACTCATAATTACCATCACATATTTCACAAGTTCCAGGACACCTCTTACTGCTGATGATCCTAACTTTTCCCCTAAACAATCTATCAGTCATATTTTCAAATATGCCAGTGACACTACAACTTCAATTAAAGGCTGCTGCTTCTCAAACTTAAAGCCAATTAAACCGTTACTCCTGTGATACATCAGTTAGTTAGGAAAAGAAAAAACGCAACCGTGACAACTGGCAATGGCTCACTGATATTACAGGGCAAACAAGCTGCCAACATGGAATGTTTCGGTCTCGTTCAAATCGTGGTGGTAACATCCTGCTCTCCAGCCAAAGTGTTGGGGAACTTTCCCTCAGTCTTCCTCCTCTCCTTTTTCCTTCTTGAACATTTTGCATTTCTTCACAGCACCAGTTGTTAGAATGAAAGTGCTAAACAGGTTCTTTAAGTTCTGATCAAAATGAATACAAGAAGACATGTGCATTTTGAATAAAGCAAATTTATTAGCTTAATCTAATTTAGACATGCAAACTAATGAGTGAATCTATTAGTTTAAAACTGCTTTAGATATATTCAACAGGTTAGTCTCACTGCCTTCTGCCCACTGGGGACTCCTGGGGGATGGCTGACACTCTATCTCCGTTTCCACAGCACTGGTGTCATGAACCCCAGTCTGCTGGTGAATGCCCGTGACCCTGGTCTAGTGAACCCCAAACTGATGGTGAACGTCCCGATGGTGAAAGGTTCCCCGAGCTGGGAAGAATCCCAATTTTAATACTATTCTGAATCTGATATTAACGTGCTATATTCCCATCTCTGAGTACTTCTCCCAAGCATTCCTGACCAGACATTTCATCTGTTCAAAAGTTACATGCCCCTTAATGTAGCAAAATGTTCAAAGCAGCATGAGGAAGATTGAAAACAAAAAAAATTCCTTTCAGCTATGTATTGACATTATTCATAATACATTTATCAGAAAGCATATCTGGGCGATTTTGTTCCCATTAATTAGTCAAAACTATTGTTCACCAGTTTGTAAGATAGCATGGAAATAACACTGTTCAGAATTTTAATTTCTTTTACTTCCACCAGTGGAAGTGCCAAACTACACAGAGTGAGAACCTGTGACAAAACATGACATTAGAAGTATACATAGAAGTAAGACTTTGAACAATGTGTAGACAACTAAGACAGTTATTTAGTAGCGGAAATAGCATATACTGCTTAGTGTAAGCAATGTCAGAAATGTCTGTCACACTTTAAGACTAATTCACGTTTTTACATGCAGTATTTCTCACAAATGTTTACTTAATTTCTATTGGATTTCTAGGGCTGAACAAATATTAAAAGGATATCCTGATCTTTATCAGACCAAGTAAGTGTTCATTTTCATTTATAAGAAGAGATATGATGAGTGATTTGTGTTTTACATTTGGTAAGCCATTCTTTCAGTCAAAGAAAGTACTTAAAAACTGTACATTTTATCTGTACATGTTCTCAATGTCTAGTGTAATTCACAGTCAAAATTTTCAGAGCAGTCATTGTGACCATTTAGGTAATTTAGCAACTAATTTGTATGCAGCAAATTCTCCAACTGTAAGGGAGTTTATTAACCAGTTAAGCTGTTTTATTTGAGCAATAATTTAGCCAAGACACCAGCAGAACCTTCTGAAATAATTTGCATTTTTATGCCTAATGAGTAGGCATTCAAGCCCTAGTATAATAGCTGTTTTGAAAGGTAGCCATTTCTCAGTGCTGTACAGAATGTTTTGTGGGGTTATGTGCCCAAGTCGTTGCAGTACAGCTTGAGCCCATAATTTTCTGATTCTGAAGCGAGACAGTTACCAGTGAGCCAAATTGACATAATAACAAGGGGACACCTAAGAAGTGGAAAAGGAAAAAACAATTGTCATAAATTCCAGCAAGAATGGATGTATCACAGAATACCTTTGAAGCCCTATTTTGGCTGCTGCACTGACACAATAATTAAATCCTTTGTTTGGTGTCATGCCAAGCCATAGAAAACAAGAAAGTAAGTGGATCAAAGATGGAGCAGTGATGAATCATTTTTCTTTTTAAAAATTATAACCTTTTCCTGAGGGACATAATAATACTGGCAGAAAGGGCATTATAAAGAATGGTACTCTGCAATACCAAGTGATAGTTTGAACGTCGGGTATAATGATTTCCCATCGCTTCAGAGCGTCAGTCTCAACTGTGCATGCATACAAAGCGATGACCAAGCATAACAATGACTATAGGTCAATAGTTTGATGAAAGCAGATCCTTCTCACACAATGAGTATAAAGCCAGGAAGCTCTGCATCTTAACAACATTGCAGGGCATTTTTATGTTAGAGACCTAGAGACTATTAATACCAAGCCCACTTGATATCCTGCAGTCTGGAGGTTATGATTGCTAGTTCACGCACCCATTAGGCAGTCGTGGACTGCAGATGAATGAAAGCTATGTTACGAGTCACTGCTATTGATTCACATATGAAGAATGATCAGATGAGGTCAAGAGCAATTATCACCTTTATTCTGGCATGAACATTCAGCAGAACATGGAAGAAAGCTGGAAAAAGAATGAAAGCCCATTGTTCTTACTTCTCCCCTAAGAGCCAGTCTTTAACAAACATTCCTCCATGGTTTGAAATATTAATGGCAGGGACTACCAGCACCTTACACCTTTGTATCTTATAAAAATAAACACCAAGTTAAGGCTGATTTAGCCTATTAAATCTTCACATATTACATCGAAGTTGGATATTGTCTTTACCTCTCCTCCACATTTTCCATTGATTTTTACCTCACCTTTCCTGAAAGCAGTGAAAAACTCTGGGTTGGGAGTACTGATCCAAAAATGTGGAACATAATGGTACTATTTATTGAAATGCAGCCACTGTGAAGCCAAATCCCTTGCTTCAGCAAACTATTAGGCAGATAGAGTAGCTTTGTAGTGGACCCTGGAAAGAAAATAAAGTAATTGATTTGGTTTTACACTTAGTCTGGCAGCAGTAGATCCAGAGAATTCCCACAATAGCCTTGGAATATGTTTTGACTTACAAGGGATTTTTCTATCCTCCAAATGGTCCTAAGGTGTATAAGAACTCAAAATAAATTCATCTGTAAATATACAAACCCTCAAACTATGTTGCACTTTCAGATGCTGAATAGAAACTGCTTGTATCTTGTTAGAATTTGCGTTGAAATTAAAGTCCATTCATGTTTCTGTTTCCAGTCCGTTTGCCTTGTAATAAAAAAGCTTTTGAAAATTTACCTGAAAGTGCTATTTGGTAAATAGATGTCATTAACAATGACGTTATAACTCATTACTTTCTAATCAATTTTTAGATTAATGGAATTATTCAAAGCAAAGTTGGGCTTGATTGGACACGATAATAATGATGACTATTTGATTGCCTACTTGTTGAAGGTAAGCTTATTACTTCAGTAAATTTGAGACCATACGTTCAGCTACCTCTATTGTTTTTCACCCTCCCTTGTACAATAAGCCAAACAGCCCTGCATGCAAACCTTACCCAAGTTCTGAAGCTGTATCTTTCTTTAATTGCTATTCTATCTCACCTTGAGTCCTCAGAGCTCATTTTATTTATGGAACTGTCTTCTTGCACTTTGACCCTATTTCTACTAAACTACTGTCAATGAACTTTCCTGTTGACCTCCATGTTAGCTGATACTCTTAAAACTTTCCTCCTGTAGTGTTCAAAGCTACTGTTGGCACTTTGTTCTGAATATCTAACTCTAGTGTTTGACGGTAATTAGGCTGAGGAGAAATGTCTTGGCTGTTGAAATAGAGCTATAAGTGCTAAAAGCTAAGCAATGCTTAAGTGTATACTGGAAAATTGTTCCTCTTTGCAGATTTTTACAATGCGGGACCTTATAAGGCGGCTATGTTTTAAATTGTCTTTTTTAATTTAAGGCAAAACCGGGCTGGATTTTGCAGGGTCAGGGAGACTCAACAGACCTTTAAAAATAGCTGATGGGAAGTGATTCCATTCCCATTCTTGACATCAGTAATTTTTGTCAGTGTGTTAGAAGGGTGCAGGGAATAATCCTCCATCTTGCATTTTGAGGCTTGCCAGAGAGCCAGGACTTCTATTAGTTTGTTGAAGTAGCTGCTGAAAAAGGTAAACATTGTCTGATTGACAGTGTTTTCTCTTACATTTTTTTTTAATATTTTTGCAAGATTTTCATTATTTTTACAAGATACGGAGGTGTCAGGTGCTGGTACCTTCTCCTATTAATATTTTGATGTCTGGTTAGCTAACACCATTATAGGGTTGTAGTAACAGCAATTTATTTTTAAAAAGTTCTGAACCACTGAACTTTAAGATTTTTTACACATGCCATTGTTACTATAGGCTTCACTAGTTCTGTACATGAGATTATACAGGACTACTGAGAGGTAGTGGAGGGGCATGGGTTGGCATGGGATACATGAAGGGCTGTTGGCTTTGTTCAGATGCATGGATTTAAATGGAGGGTATGAGATGCCTTTGAGAGAGGATGGCGGAGCAAGGATTATCATGGATAGCGCGTGGGAGTGGGTGAGGGTGAGAGGGCCCCTTATTGAATGAAACACCTGCAAGGAGTGGAGGGGCATCTTTGTGTCCACCTTGAATTGTTTCTATGGGCAGTGGACTTGTCTCCAACGTACCCCCACTCCCAAGAGCAAAAATTTTGAAACACTGTTTCCTGAGGCTCTGCCACTGGGCCAGGAGACTTTCTGACTCCTGCGACCCATCTGTAACATTACATATTCAATCCGAAATGTCTTCAAATGGAGGATGCTGAAATTGTCTTAAAATTTACATGGAGACAGGTCCAGATGACTTGGTTGCTGTGACCGACTTTCAACTGTAAAGACCTAGAGCAAGAGAAAGAGCGAGAGAGGTGCTGCTCGTTGGAGAAGCAGAAAAATTATGCATGGGAGAGCAGGATGCTTAAATGAGTTAATTTTTTTGATGGAAAAGAAGAAGAAAGAATGGAACTTTTGGAAATTTAACAACCAAGAAGTTACCAGAATCTGGCTGGAAGTCAGTTCGAGGATACTTAGAACACTGAGTGAAGTGACTTTCAAAAGACACTATAAAACCTTTTTGATAATGTAGAGTGTTAGTTGCCTAGAATTATAGAATTCCTACAGTGTGGAATGAGGCCATTTGGCCCATCAAGTGTGCACTGACCTTCCAAACAGCAGTCCACCCAGACCCAGCCCCCTATCCTATCCCCATATTCCCACATTTATCATGGCCAATCCCCCTAGCCGACATATCCCTGGACACTATGGGCAATTTAGCACGGCCAGTCCACCTATCCTGCACATCTTTTGACAGTGGGAGGAAACTGGAGCACCCAGTGGAAACCCATGCATTCACAGGGAGAATGTACATACTCCACATATACAGTCACTTGAGGAATCAAACTTGGCCCTGTGAGGCAACAGTGCTAACCACTGAGCCACCACGCTGCCTAATAAGGAATGTTTAGGCTGTGTTGATTTTAGTTTGTTTATTATAGTAAAATCTTAAAATGTGAATTGTGGTCACACAATTCTTTTGGATGCCTGAAACTTCATTTTTCTTTTAAAGTGTTATCATTTTTTATAGTAATTGCAACAAGGAATCCTTATTTTCTACAATTTTCTTTAATATAATGGGTACTTGTTTCATGCATTTTAGAATACAAAAAAGCTTTTAAAAAGCATTTAATCTTTTAGCACAGTTTCTTGTGCTTTGGTAAACTCTCTGAAAATGGAAACTTAAAGCTATCAAGAATTTTAAAATAAACAGGGTTGCACTGGGAACACCTTAATAAACTCTTTCATTTTTATAGCTGATGGAAGATACAAGAGCAGATTTCACGATGACATTTCGTCAGCTTAGTGAGATTACGCAAC
This sequence comes from Rhincodon typus, assembly GCF_021869965.1. Lineage (NCBI taxonomy): Eukaryota > Metazoa > Chordata > Chondrichthyes > Orectolobiformes > Rhincodontidae > Rhincodon > Rhincodon typus. The sequence continues at coordinate 35,481,109 of NC_063333.1, read as the reverse complement.
AACAACTTGCGGCTAACAGTATTTCTGAGGTAAATGGTATGGTCATGTTTACTTTCCACACAAGTGAACCAATTTTAACTTCGTCCACTTGGGAAAGCAGTAGCTTCCTGCTTTAATTTGACAGATTGATCCCTAGCAATGTAATTGAGGCCCAACCTCAAATTTTAACCTGTAGCCTGTATGTAGAAATTGTGATTTCATCACAAGGTCAACCTTGTAAGTAACTGAGGAAGAGGAGTACTCTTCTGAAGCCTAGATAGAGATCTTGGGCTTCCCCAACCCTGGGTTGCTATTGTCATTAGCCCGTTCTTGCAAATCCTTTGATAGCAGCTGTGAAATACAGAAAAATCTTGACTACAGTGCTAAAAGCTAAACCATGCTAAACTATTTTTTCCACAAAGAAGGTTCCAACCACCCTGTCCTGGATATGCTCTCCATTTGCTAATCACCTCCGTGCCAATAATCTCCTAGTTGCTCAGCAACCCTTCAGGTGGATTTCGGCAAGCGATTGATATAGACCATAAAGTTGAGGTCAGACTGTCCCAGGCATCTTGCTCTGGAGTGCTTTGCAAGCTGCATTTTTAACTTAGACATTAAAACTGAGTCTTAAAATTCTGTGGGTGGTCTAATAGGACTGTGGCAACTTTACCTTTAAACCCTTATGGTTAACTAAACAGAATTGATGAGCAATTTATGATGTAATGTCAAAATGTAGTAGACACAAATATCATCATGGAAATAATATGGAGCCAAAGATCTAGTTGGAATCAGAAACTTAAGAAATCTGAACAATAAAGAACATGCTCGAGAAATTAATGGGTCCAAAGTTGACAAGTCCACTGGACCTGGTGACCTGCATTCTAAATTCCTACATGAGTTGGTTGCAAGATTCACTAGTTTTGAGCTTGCAGAATTAATGGGTCCAAGGTTGACAAGTCCACGGATCTGGCGACCTGCTGGGCTGAAAATTGGCAAGTGATGATCACACCACAGAAATGACAGGTAATGCCTATTTCCAATATGATGCAATCTAACCAGTGCCCCTTGACATTCAGTGGCATGCCCAGCATTCTCCCACTATCAACATTCTGGGGTTACCATTGATTAGAAGCTCAACTAGACTCACTATATAAATACAGTGGCTACAAGAGCAGGTCAGAGACTAGGAATACTGAAGCCAATAACTCACCACCTGGCTCCCTGAAGCCTTTCCACCATCTACAGGGCTGAGGTCAGGACTGTGATTGATTACTCCCTACTTGTCTGGTTGGGTGCAGATCCAACAATACCCAAGAAGCTCCCCAACATCCAGGACAAAATAGCCTGCTTGATTGGCATCACATGACAATCATCCACGGTCTCCACCACTGATGTGCAGTAGCAGCAGTGTGTATTACCTCTAAGATGCACTGCAGAAATTTTTCAAAGATCTTCCAAACCCACGACCACAATCTAGAAGTACAAGGGCAGCAGACACATGGGAACACCATCACCTGTAAGTTTCCCTCGAAGCCACCGCCCTGACTTGGAAATATATCACTGGGTCAAAATCCTGGAATTCTCTTCCTAATGGCATTTTGGGTCTATCTACAACACATAGACTGCAATGGTTCAAAGAGGGTAGCTCACCACCATCTTCTCAAGGGTAACTAGGAATGGGCAGTAAATGCTAGCCAGCCAGCGATGCCCACAAGTGATACCTCATTGCTGTAATTGATTCCCTGACCATCACCCTGTCCTCTTATAACTCTCTCCCTGCCTCGCCTGAAGATCCTATATCCTGAACTATTGAACTGCCATTCCTTCCACTCTCTCAACAGTGTCTCAATAATAGCAATAACATCATACCCCCTTATTTTAATTTGAGCCCTCAACTCATTTGCCTTGTTTGTCACACTCCTTGCTTTAAAATAAATACTATCCAACCTTGCCAAACTTCCTTGTGCCTTAAACAAAAAAAAATACTGCAGATGCTGGAAATCAGAAAGAAAAACAGAAATTGCTGGAAAAACTCTGCAAACCTGGCAGCACCTGAGGAAAGAAAGCAGAGTTAATGTTTTGAATCCCTTGTGCCTTAACTCACCTATAATTTCTATGCCTTCTTGACTTCCTTCCTTGCTGACTCCTTTAATTTTGACTGTTCATCTACCTCTGCTGAAACTGCTCTCAGGATACCATCGCACTGCCAAGTTAGTTTAAATCCTTTGAAGCAGTGCTAACAAACCTCCTTGCAAGGATGCTGGTCCTAGTCTAGACTAATAGAATATTAGACTAATACCTGGAAAAGGGGAGGGGCGTGGGGTTTGTCTTATGAGGAAATATTGGGCTGTCTAGGCTTGTATCCCCAGGAATTTAGAAGAATAAGTGGTGATTTGATTGAAACTATAAATCCTCAGAGGTCTTAACAATGTAGATGTGGAGAGGATGTTTTCTGGTATGAGGGAATCTAGATCTGGGGTACACTGCTTAAAAATCAGGGGTCACCATTTAAAACAGAGCAAAGGCAAAAACATTTCTAAGGATGGAGAGTCTTTGGAACTGCCTTCCTGAAAAGGTAGCTGACGCAGAGTCCCTGTATATTTTAAAGACAAAGGTGGAAACGCGTTGAAAGGTTATCAGGGGCAGGCATGAATGCAGATTTAAGGTTGCAGTCAGATTAACCATGATCCCAATGAATGATGGAGCAGGCTCAAGGGGCTGACTTGGTCTACTCCTGCTTTGTCCGTTTGTATGATTGTTTCTTGATTTGGTTTAATTTGATTTGGAATTGGTTTAAGATTGGCATTTGTGATGCTAGGGATCCAAGGAGGAAGCAGTTTTTGCTGAAGATTGATGAAAATACTTCAGCTTTGTCTTTTACAAGGATGCCTTGGCTCCCCATCATTGAGGATGGGATATTTGTGGAGCCACCACCTCATCCTAATTATTAACTTGTCCATCACCATTCATGACTGGATATGGCAAACTACAGAGGTTAGATCTGATCTGTTGGTATGCATACTGCATACACCATATAGCATACAAGTAGCCTTCTGTTGTGGCTTCACTATTTTTAGGTATGCCTGGTGCTGCTCCTGATATGCCCTCTGAGCCTCTTTGTTCAGAAACGGTTAATGAACAGAAAACAGTAAGAATAAACTAGACATTTTTCGGTTGAAACGCTGTAATTGGCATGGTATGACAAAGATCATAAATTACATTATGAATTTGCATGGTGGGGGACTAAGTGTAATGTATATACATTTACTGATGATTATATGTTAGGTGAGAAAGTAGACAGTGAAGAGAATGGAAAGAATTTGAGTGATACACGTAGAATGGGTAATTGCAAGGTCATTTCAGATGGAATATAGAATGGTTATGTTAATTTCTCCATCTTGATAGGAAAAATACATGGCAAGGATATATTTTTTATTGGTGAGTCAAGAATGCTTGCAGTCAGAGGGACCTTGCATCCTTGTACATGAATCACAAAAAGTTAAAATGTAGCAACAACAAAAAATTAAAAAGAAATGGCACGTTAGCTTTTGTTACAAAACAATTGGAATAAAGAGAAAGGAAGTCTTCCTATAATTGTGTATGACATTGGTGGGGCCACACGTAGAGTGCTGTGTGCAGTTTTGAGTGCGTTATCTAAGGAAACATTTACTTGCCCTTGTGGGATTTGCAGCAAAGATTCACAAGACCTAGTTCTTAGTATGAAGGGTTGAGTTATGATTGCAGATTGATAATGTAGGCCTGTATTCCCTCAAGTTTAGAAGAATGAGAGGTGATTTAATTGAAATATTCTTAAGGGGCTTTGTAGGCTATATGCCAAGAAAGTCGGAAATGTAGGTCATGGGATCACAATTTCAAGACAAAGGATTGTCTATGTTGAACTATGATGTCAAGCATTTTCTTCGCTCACCAGCTTATGACTCTTATGAATTCTCTACCCCAGTGAGCTGTGGATCTCAATTGTTGAGCATATTTATGATAGATAAGGTTGATAGATTGTTGAATACTAAGGGAATTAAGGATATAGAAGTAGTGTAGGAAGATGGAATTAAGTTAGATCAGCCAAAATTATCCTGAATGTTGGAGCAAGCTTGAAGGACCAAATAATCTATCTTGACATATGCTTGTTCCAACTTCTTACTCTGTTATTTTTAAAATATGGTTTGAAGAACATGATGTTCTATTATTATTGCAGATATTTATATACTAAAACCGTTATAACTTAAACCACATTTCTTCTGATATAGGAATACTGGGCCATTCAAGATCTTGCAAGACATAAGAAGTTCTCATACTGGATTAACCTGTACTTGTCAAGGTTGAATAGGTAAAAGTTTATTTGCTTTCCAAACTCTCTTAAAGTACTTTTGCAGAGACATTATTGGGACTATAGCAAATCCAGTTTCTGAATCAATAATTCCATCTACCAATCCTCTTTACCAAATAGGATGGAATTTACCCATTTGAAGTTAAAGAATTGGGTGGGTCAAATTGGGTGTACTGGGGTCAATTCTCTCACATGAGCACCATTTCTTAGCCAGAGAAAGCAAGATGTTGCATGATTACTTAGTGAATTATATGGTGAGTGAGCTGGATGCTCTAATCACTGTTGAGAATTTCCAGATTCAAAGACTCCAGCGTCAAACTTAAAGGCCAGCTGAATCACATTTTAGATGTTGCAAGCCGGGAAGTAGCCCTTAGACTGCGGTGGCGACCCCTAGTAATGGGTCTTAAGAAGAACAAACTGACCACAGGTTTTACGGATACTGCCCTGCAGGTGTTGCTCAACAGGGTCACTGAGATTAGGGTAGTCTTCTTCCAGCCAACTCACCATCGCACCAACCTGGGAATAAATCTGAACATGGATTAGTGCTGTAGCCATAATAATACCAATGGCCATTGGGATCAGATTAAAGTAAATGATTTCCTTCACTCCCCAATGGAGTCCCAGTATTATTTCTCACTCATAGACCATCACTCACTTTAACTCTACAATTGAAAATGCATCTCACCAAGGGTGATGGACTGGAAGCTTCAGCATCGTATTCTTGATGTCCTCTCAAACTGTCATACGTACTTCATCTACTTAAACAATAAACCTTCCTGCCCATAATATTTCCTACACACTCACTGGGGATGCTCACCACCTCATATGATTACACTTGATTACCAACTATTCCTGTGCCCATTTTCATTATACGCAAGTCTTCTGTTTATCTCATTGCAGGAATACAGAGACACCAATGGCCCACCAACCCAGTGAGCATTATGGTGCACAGCTCAGACAAGGACCAACACTAGCACATTGCTCTGAAAAAGCTTCTCTTTATCTTCAGCGACTAATTACTTCTCTTAGACAGGCAATACTAGCATCAGGGAACCTTAGGCTAGAAGAGGCCACAGACTCATTGCCAGTGCCATCTCTGAGGAGATGTGTGACCCTTCAGAGGATGTACAAGCAAAGTATTCACTTGCATTCTGCAGCAGCACAGAGACAATCATCTAAAGGGGCACTCCATCTGGATTAGACTCAGGGGTACAATCTGCTGAACATACCATTGACACGAGTCTACAGTTGCTGGAGCAAGAAATGCACCAGGTCTCTGACACTCATAGAGTACTGCTGAAGACGAGGCACCTGCTTAGCTGAATGCAGAAGAAGTGCCTTTGTATTGTTCCCCTTGCAAGTGTGTCTTGCACAGTAGAGTTCCTTGGTAGTGGCTCTGCTATGCAAATGCATGCTGTCCAAAGAGAGGATGGCAGCTGTCATGGAAACCTGGGTTCAGCAGAATGCTCAGTCGCTGTCTGATATGCACTTGGACCTTAACTCCACTGGTTTATCCATGCATACTCAGCATTCTGGCAAGGCAGGAAGTGGATGATTGACCTTGGCCACACTTCAGGTGCTCATTCCTTTCAAGAGGACAGTGTGGTATCAGGAAGTAGCCACATGGACAAGAAGTAATAGACAGGCATTCTGCTGGCTTATTCTTGGCACCTAAGCGGCACCTTGTACCTCTCTCTCTCTCTGTCTAACCCCACCACCACTGCCTGTAACCCCAATGCCCACAGCACTTCAAGCCAAGGATGGGTGACCCTGCGTATAGGCAGGAGACACTCAGCAGACTTGGGACATCCGGGCCATAAGACACCAGGAGATGACTTTCCAAGCCTTCAAAGTCACCAGGATGTTCCACAAAGCAGGCTACCTCCACCCCACCTGCAGACATTGGGCCTGCATCTAGATGTAATGGGAGGGAGGGTAAGTTAAAAATATCTGAGTGCATGGCCATGGCACATGTTTTCAATCAACTTGTGAACACGCCACTTTAGTAAATATTTATTCACTTAGAGAGTCATAGAGCATGGAAACATGCCCTTTGGCCCAACCCGTCCATACCAAACAGGTTACCTAAGCTAAACTAGTCCCATTTTCCTGCACTTGGCCATATCCCTCTAAACCTTTCTAATCCATGTACCTGTCCAAATACCTCCTGCACCACTTCCTCTGGCAGCTTGTTCCATATATGCACCACCTTCTGTGTGAAAAAGTTGCCCTTCAGATCCCTTTCAAATCTTTCCCCTCTCACCTTAAAACTATACTCTCTGGTTTTGGACTCCCTTACCCTGGGGAAAAGACCTTGGCTATTCCCCTAATCCATACCTTTCAAGGTTTTATGTAAGATCCACTGTAGTCATATTGTTGTAGAGCATATTCAAAGGATATAATGGATTGCAAGCACCAAAGGTTGACTATTCTCTCACACTTCATCTCTCATGCTGTGTGTGTGTGTGTGTGTGTCAGAGAGAGAGAGAGACAGGGAGAGGTGCTTCCACATATTTCACAATAGAAAAGTTTGGCTGAAGAAGGGTCACTGGACCTCAAACATTAAATCTGACTTCTCTGTACAAATGCTGCCAAACCTGCTGTATTTTTCCAGCAGTTTCTGTTTTTGTTTCTGATTTCCAGCATCTGCAGTTCTTTCAGTTTTTGGAATGGTTTGTGTGCTATCTGCTTTTATCAAAGGAACACAGTGGCACTTAAATCAGTGCAATGGCCAAATCACATATGCATTTTTACTCATTATGTAATGATGTGTACTGAACGGGTATTCAAGTTGCAGCTTATTGCTGTTTGAATGCTGCCAAATAGGATACTGAAGCACAGAAAGGGTGCCGTCAGTCACATTTCAGTATGTAGCATTGACTGGATACTGATGGATGCTCATAAGAGTATTTATAGGATGTGTGACAATTTGGTAGTCCTTATAAGGGAGTGGGCTCCACGAAATTGCTCATAAATCCTAGATCCAGGGATCTGTTTCTAAAATGTAGCAAATCCAATGGAGGTGTTCACTATTTCACCATTGACTTATCACAAAAGTTGCTGTAGGGGAAATTTGGAGCAGGTTTTTTTTACCTTTCATGAAGTGAGGATATCAGATTTACATTAGTAACAGCAACTGGCCTTCTTATTGATGAGTGTAATGACTAGCAATACCAACAGAGTCTGTTGGGTATTAGTATTCTAGTTGGGGACTTCAGTGTCATCACTGAGTAACTTCAGCAGCACCACTGTTAACTGAGCTAGTTGTGACCTAAAGAACATAGTTGCTAGGCTGGATCTGGGGCAGATAGTGAAGGAGCCAATAAGAGGGAAAAACATACTTGGCCTTGTATTCAACAAGCTGATTGCTGCAGATGCATCTGTTCATGTTGGTATTGGTGGCAGTGACTGCTGCATAGTCCTTTAGAGGCAAAGTGCTATTTTCACATTGTGCATACCCTGCATTGTGTTTCTGACACTATCACTGTGCCAAATTTAAGTTGACAAGTAATATTCATGCCACATGCAACTCTGGACATTGGACAGCCACACCCAGAGTTTGGCTGCTGCTGGGACAGATCAGGAACTGTTGGATCGGGATTAGCCACAACTGTGGGCCTTCATGATTGAAGCTCCTCCAATAAGCTACCTGCTTCCATATACAATGCGGCATGATGTTGATTTAAGTATTAATGTTGTTGGATTTGTAATCCAAAAACCCAGGCTAATGCTTTGGGGACATGATTTCAAATTGTACTGTGGCAGCTGGTGGAATTTAAATTCAAATAATAAATCTAGAATACGAAGCTAATCTTGATCTTGATCAAGTTCACATTTATTTTTGTAAAACCCCATCTGGTTCATTAAGGTCCTTTAGGGAAGAAAATCTGCTGTTCATACCTGGTCTGGCCTAACAAGTCACTCAGTTCAAGGGGAGTTAGGGATGGCCATCAAATGTTGGTACTAACAGCAGAGTCCATATTACATGAAAGAATAAAGAACACACAGTAGTGTGTTCTTCACTGCTGGCAAAATATCAGAGAATCCATAACATTACCCGATTTTGGTCTCAATTGCCTCAAATATCTACCCTGGGAATACACTGCGAAGAGATCCTGACATAGCTTCCTCCTACTTTACACACTACAATCCCTTGCAACTTCATCATGGGGCTGGGGGAATCCCTTTCTTATTGCCAGTTACTTCCTAAAAATGCTTTTAATAATGCTAAATTATCTGTTTTGAAATAAACTGATGTACACAATATTCCCGAGAGGAGAGGTGTTTACAAATACTGTTTCTTACAGGAACAAATTGGATTCAGATGAAGCACGTAAAATCAGAATGGAAAGTAAGGCTTTTTAAAGTTGTTTTCTTAATATAACCTTTATTCCATGAATTTCATTGTAAAAATAATTTTAAGATGACTTGACTGTCATTATTTCTTTTGAAGATGTCAACCCTAGGTACATTCTTCGCAACTGGATGGCAGAATCAGCAAACAAAAAGAGCGAGAGAAGTGACTTCTCTGAGGTAACCTCATTGCATTTATGGTTTACTCGATTAGTTGAGCTAAAAGTTAGGTATTATCCCCTCATCTTAATTTCCTTAGCCTAGTATTCTGTTTACAAGGCAAAGATTGTATATTATAAATTGCCGTATGTCAGTCTGGAGATGAGACGTTATGGGACACAAGTTTAGTCCTATCACCATCTCTGTTCCTTCTATACCCAAAAAGGTGTTTGTGTATTTAAGAATTTATTTTTTATGTCATTATTCTGATATGAATGTGTAGAATTGTGTTTGTTATGCACGCACCATAATTTTGATGTGAACTTTGGTATCATTATGCTGCTCTCAGAAGAGGGAGGGAATAGGTAACAACAGTGATAGAAAGTGGTAGTCAACCACTGGTCAGAAGAAGTAGCTGAACGAACCTTCTGTTAGCAGCCATAACAACAATCAGTGTCCTGATAAGTGGCTAATAAATACTAAGTAACTTTTGCATCATACAAGTGCCTGGCAATGACTATCTCCAAAAAGAGAGAATATAATTATCTCCCTTGACCTTTGATGGCATTGCCATCAGTGAATCCTTCATCAGCAACAGCCTGAGGATTATATATTGACCAGAATCTGCACTGATCCAGCCACATAATTATAGTGGTTACAAGAGTAGGTCAGAGACTAGGAACTTTGCAATGGGTAACTTGCCTCCTAACTTCCCAAAACCTGTCCATCATCTACAAGACACAAATTGGGTGCGTGATGAAAGCTTGGTACTGCCCAGGGCAAAGCAGACTATTTCATCACCACCCTGTTCACCACCAAAAGCATTCACTCAGGGCACCACTAATATACAATGGCAGCAGTGTGTACTGTGTGCAAAGTATATTGCAGCAATTCAGCAAGACTCCCTTCAAGCATCAAGACCTGTAATTTCTACTACCTAGAAGAACAAAGGCAGAAGATGCATGGAAGAACTACCATCTGCAAGATCTTTTCCAAGCCATGCACCATTTTGGCTTGGAACTATTTTGCTGTTCTTTCACTGTTGCTGGGTCAAAATCCTTGAACTCACTTCCTTATAGCACTGTGGGTGTACCTATATTGCATGGACTGCTATAGTTGAAGCAGGTGACTCACCACCACCTTTTCAAGAGCAATTAAGGATGAGCAACATAAGTTGATGCTTTCATTCTATGAAAGAATATAAAAAGATAGTTTCTTCATTAAATTTGTCCCCTGCAGCCTGATATCATTATCTTCCTTTTTTGTTTACATGATTAAAAGCAATCCCAATTGAAATATATGAAAATCTGTTCTAAATCCTAAGAATTGAGAGTTGGTTGGCTGGATGGCCAGCATGTAGGGGAGATTAATACCATCAACGTGGGTTCAGTTCTTGTTCTGACTGACGTGAACTCGAGGCTTGCCTCCTTGTCCTACCCCAGTAAAATCAATTGTGGTACTTTACTGCCGTTCAATTTATAATCATCAATAATTGTATTTAGGCAGAGAACTCAAAAGGAAGAATAAATTCAAAAAAGTTCTCCAAAAGCACAGTTCCTGTTTGGCAGCAATTTTAACCATTCCTAGCCCTTTTAAGTCCAATCTGAATGGTATGAACGTTCTGGGATTATAATGATCTTTCCTTCCAGTTGCCTGAATTAAAGAAATCAAATTCCTATTTTAACATAAAGTTAGGAATGAAAAACTAGGAATGAGAAACTGAGGTCATGTTAAAATAATGTGACATAATTTGTTCAATGAATAACTAGATTCTATTCTATATTCACATAATGTCCACAAATGAATTAAAAAGTTGAAATGCCACTACCAATTTGAAAAATCATTTCTTTGCTTGGCCTTAATGACAGGTTCGCCTTCTGCAGAAAATTTTACGTCATCCTTTTAGCAAGCAGACGGAGGCTGAGGAAGCAGGATATTCTTCCCGTCCTCCTTCATGGGCTAGAGAACTTCGTGTCAGCTGTTCCTCTTAACGATAAAAATAAATTGGAGGAGGACCAGAAATTGCTAATAGCCCAGCCTCTGGCTTTTAATCATTTGGCCAAGTAATTCCACATTCCTCGTGTGAACTGATATTGCAAAAGTTGAAAGTGTTGTTAAATAAAACTGATTGTCTTTGTAATGTATATTATAAATAAAATTGATTAAATTTTAAAATCTTGCCATTGGTATGTCATAAGGTATAAATTATAGGTGGTTCTGGTTATTACCAATTACCAGACTAATCTAAAATATCTGTGCTGACAGTTTTCATTGTAAGTTCTGAGTTGTTTTGCATGAGATCATTGTGGTGCCATCTGTCTCAATTGGACATGTGCAGAATTAGAATTAGCTTTATTGTCACGTACTCAAATGAGTAGAGTGAAAAGTTTACAAATTGCCACTTACAGCACATCATAGGTACAAGGGTACAGATTCTTAAGTGCAAATTCTTAGGGAAAAAAATTAGGGAAATAAAGAAATAAAAAGTCTAGCATTACAGATCATAATAATAAATTAGAAAATAAGGAAATAAAGAGTTCAGAATAATAGTCCTTCCAACCCAGCCCATGGCAATACCTCATCTGTAGTCTGTGCCAGGCCTTGACTGCAGACCGTGCTGCGATTCACCTCTGGAATTATTTTGAGGCCGGAATTCCATGCTGAGGCCACGCTGGGCCAAAAGACCGTCATACCAGGCCACCAAGAGATTGTCACACTGGGCTGGGAGACAGCCATGCACCGACAAGAGGCTGCCATGCCTAGCTAAGAGATCGCCACGTTGGGTCTGGGCTGAGGCCAGGAGTCCAAGTTCATATTGAGGCCGCGAGTTCAGTATATCGCTGAGAAGAAACAAGGGCAAAGAATACTAAAGAGGAAAAAATGAAAAGAAACAGATGGAGCAGATGAGCTCTGGCTAAGGATTCCCACTCCGCCGCCACCTTGGAGACTTAAAATAAGCCATCCATCCTCTGCTGTATTTAAGAACAGTAGCAGTACTGATTCAAAGAACCTATTGACGGATTTTGACAAATGCTACTTCTGTCTTTTATGAAGGTTTGTAATCCTGCTTTTCAAAAGAAATCTCTTGATGATGCCCGACCTATTAAGATGCTGTATGTATTTAAATCCTGCAACAACATGCCAGTTGCTGCTTCTCAGCAAGCAAATTTCAAATCAGAGAATGTTTTAAAAAATCATTCGCAAAACGTGGATGTTGCTGGCCAGGCCAGTATTTATAGCCCATTTTATTTACTGCCGAATTTGCCCAGAGTGCAGGTGAGTTTCAGCCACATTGCTGTGAGTCTGGAGTCACACATAGCTGAGATTGGGTAAGAATGGCAGATTTCCTCCCCTAAAGGGCATTAATGAACTAGATTGTTTTTTCTGACAATAGGTAACGAGTTGACAATCATCATCAGACTCTTAATCCCATATTTTTATTTAACGTTAGCTGAGTTTCTGGATTAATAGTCGAGCAATAATGCCATTGCCTTCTCATCTTAACCATTCTAGCGGCTTGTAATATATATTTTATTGAGGTTGACTTTGAAAACTTTAGCAGAGTCATCATTCATACATTTAATTCAATGGAAATTCAGCCCTGCCTCACTTCTGGAAGGAATTATGTTCGAGGAAGTTTTGGTGTCTAAAGGAGCAGGCAAGTGGACGATCCCAAGACAGCTAGTCAGCAGCAGCTACAGGAGTGGTGAGAGGAGGACCCATGACAGATAGTCAGTGTTACGTAGAGGAGTTGATGAGATGGGCACCCCAACATAGGCAGTCAGCATCACCAAGTTCGACTCTTAAGAGGAGCAGCTGAGTGCAAAATTTTGGGAGAAGTGCATTGCCAAGGTAAAGTAGAAGCTGATCTTTTGGAAGCACTGCTCCCTCTCCATTACGGATAAAAACCTGATCATCAGGTGTGAGGCATTCACTCAGTTGTCGTACGTGGTGCAGATCTAGACCATTCCCCGAAACTGCACTGCTGCAGTCACTCAAGCCATCTTTCACTTTGTCTGGAGGTCTAAGATGAACTGTGTCTGCAGGGACACCATATACAAAACTCTGGACAAGGGTGGAGAAAGGTACCTAATGCCACCCTCATCCCGATGGCCACCTTTGTAGGATGGTGTGGTACCTTTCTATTTCTATTCATTTGTAGGATGTGGGCGTCGCTGGCTGGCCAGCATTTTTTGCCCATTCCTAGTTACCCTTGAGAAGGTGGTGGTGACTGGTCTTCTTGAACTGCTGCAGTCCTCCTGCTGTGGGTTGACCCACAATGCTATGAGGGAGGGAATTCAAGGATTTTGACCCAGCGACAGTGAAGGAACGGTGATACATTTCCAAGTCAGGATGGTGTGTGACTTGGAGGGGAGCTTGGAGGTGGTGTGTTCTCATATGTCTGAGGGGTTGGAAGTGGTCGTGGGTTTGGAAGGTGCTGTCAGAAGATAGCAAAATTTTCTACAAATATATAAAACAAAAAAAGAGTAGCTAAGATAATCATTGGTCCTTCGGAGAACAAGAAGGAAGATTTAATAATGAGAAATGAGGAAATAGCCAAGGCATTGAACAGTTATTTTGTGTCAGTCTTCACAGTAGAAGAAACAAATAACATGCCAATAATTGACAAAGTCAGAAGTCACACAACACCAGGTTATAGTGCAACAGGTTTATTTGAAATCACAAACTTTCGAAGCGCTGCTCCTTCATCACTCACCTGATGAAGAAGCAGCAGTACGAAAGCTTGTAATTTCAAATCAACCTGTTGCACTATAACCTGGTGTTGTGTAACTTTTGACTTTGTCCACCCCGGTCCAACACCGGCAACTCCACATAGTAATTGATGACAAAAAGGCTATGGCAAGTGAGGAGTCATCATTATCACTAAAAAGGTAGTGTGGGCAAGCTAATGGGACTAAAGATAGCTAGGTCTCTTGGCCCTGATGGAATGCATCACAGTGATGGCAGGAGAAATAGCAAATACGCTCATGGTAATTTGCAATATTCGCTGGACTCTGGGGAAGATTGGAAAACAGCACTGTGACACCACTGTTTAAAAAAGGAGGTAGAAAAAAAGGCAGGTAACTTTAGGCCTGTTAGCTTAACTTATGTAGTGGGGAGAATACTTGAATCTATCATCTTGGAAGAAATAGCGAAACACCTGGATAGAAATTATCCCATTGGGCAGATGCAGCATGGCTTCATGAATGGCAGGTCATGTTTAATTAATTTACTGGAATTCTTTGAGAACATTACAAATGCAGTGGACAATGGGGAACCAGCAGATGTGGTGTATCTGGATTTCCTGAAGGCATTCAACAAGGTGTCGCACAAAATGCTGCTGCATAACATAATTTTGCATGGCATTATGGGTAATGTATTAGCATGGATAGAGAATTGTTTAACAAACAGAAAGCAACGATTGGGGAAAAATGGGTATTTTTCTGGTCGGTGACCAGTGGCTAGTGGTGTGCCTCAGGGATCAGTGTTGTGAACAGTAATTGTTTACAATTTACATTGATGATTTAGAGTTGGGGACGAAGTGTAGTGTGTCAAAGTTTGCAGATGACACTAAGATGAATGATAGATTAAAGTGTGCTGAGGACACTGGAAGTCTGCAGAGGGATATAGATAGGTTAAGTGAGTGGGCAACGGTCTGGCAGATAGAGTTTAATGTTGGTAAATGTGAGGTCATCCATTTTGGTAAGAATAACAGCAAAATGGATTATTATGTAAATGGTGAAAAATTGGTGCATGCTGCTGTGCAGAGGGACCTGGTTATCCTTGTGCATGAATCACAAAAAATTGGTTTCCAAGTGTAGCAGGTAATTACGAAGGAAAATGGAATATCGTCCTCATTGCTAGAGGGATGGAGTTTGAAAACAGGGAGGTTATGCTGCAGCAGTATAGGGTGTTAGTGAGGTTACACCTGCAGTACTCTGTATAGTTTTGGTCTCCTTACTTGAGAAAGGATGTACTGGCACTGGAGGGATGCAGAGGAGTTTCACTAGTTTGATTCCGGAGTTGAGAGGATTGTCGTTTTAGGAGAGGTTGAGTAGACTGGGACTATACTCATTGGAATTTAGAAGAATGAGGGGGTATCTTATAGTTGAGGAGGAACTTCTTTACCCAAAGGGTTGTGAATCTGTAGAGTTCCCTGCCCAGTAAAGCAGTTAAGGTTACCTTGTTGAATACTTTTAAGGCAAAGGTAGATAGATTTTTGAACAGTAAAGGAATTAAGGGTTATGGTGAGTGTAGATAAGTGAAGCTGAGTCCACGAGAAGAACAGCCATGATCTTATTGAATGGCAGAGCAGGCTCGAGGGGCCAGATGGCCTACTCCTGCTCCTATTTCTTATGTTGTTATGAGATCCTTCTTGTATGCCCAGTCTATGTGCAGCATCACACATTGCCCTCGAAGGGGGTGCCAGGGGGTTGTGTTGGGGCCTGGTGCTGCAGACTGTCACACATCTTTTGGAATGTGCCTTTGCAAAGAAAGTCTGGTAAAACATGCTGTGGTTTTTGTTGAGGTTCATCTCGAGCAGCTCTGCGATGCAGGTCTGTTCCTCAGGATGCATACCGAGACAAACATCGAGTGTGCCTGGAGGACCATCAACACGGGGAAGGATGCTCTTTGGTCTGCCCAAAACTTGTTGGTCTTCCAGAACAGGAGTTGACCTTGACTAAATGTTGCAGACTGGCACGTTCCAAGGTCTAGGACTAGATGCTGAGGGAGGCACTAAAGCTTGGGGCAGCTGCCTGGGGAAACACCACAGTCTGAGGTCTTTCTGCCAAAGTTAAATGGGGGTCTGTTCTGTTATTGGACTCACTCGGTTGCCTCAAAAAAATGTATATATATATTCTTGCAGAAGTAAGTGATGTCTTTGGTTTGTTTGTTGGATAGAGTCAAACTCCAGTGCTTATTTCCCCATATGCTTCTGTATAGAACCAAACTGCATTTGTGACTACGTATATATGTATAAAGACATTTTGTATGAATAAAATATATTTTTGAAATTGAAAAAACAGTGAGAAAAGGTCCCCTGTGGCAGGCAATCGAGAGACAAGAAGTAGATTCATTGGAGCTGATTGAAATTGGTTCTTGCTCCACTGCAGAAAAAGGCATTATCTATTTGGCAGATCTTGGGTAAGCGGTTAAGCTATTTTCTATTTTTTGATTTTTACGTAGTATAAAATTTGACGGTAAAATTAATAAAATATATCAAAGGCAATGAAAGTGAAAACGTATTTAAGTAATTAAAGCTCATTTAAGAATGGGCTTTGGGGTGATGTGACAAGACTGCAGCATGAGTGCTCTCCTGGATATAATTGTGATGTATGGCAAACACATCTACAGTAAGTGTTTGAAGTTCAAGCAACTTTGACTCAGAGTTTATGAGATGGAGACTAAACTGCAGACATGGAGTGAGTAAGTTGCCTGAAATCTTTGTACCAACAGGCAGTTATACCACTTTCAATAAACTGACGCAAACTAGCCATAGCTCCATAGTACAGAAAGCCATTCAGGTGGGCAAAGCAGCAAGTAATGTAATAGTAGTAGTAGGTAATAACATATTGAGGAGAATTAGTACCATTTTCTGCATAAAAGAGTCCAGATGGCTGTGTTGCCTGGCCAGTGCCAGGGTTCAGGAAATTTGCTCAGGACTGGAAAGGACCTTGCAGAGGCTATTGCAGGTACAAATGACACGGTCTAACTAGGAAAGAGGTTCTGCATTGAGAGCATATGAGATAAACAATAGATTAGAAAACTGAACTTCAAAAATAATCTCTGGATCATTACCTAAACCATGTGTAAATTGGTTTAAGACGTGAGGACAATGTATAGTACAGCACAGGAACATGCCTTTCACCTACCAAGACTGTGTCAGCACATGATGCCTTTCTAACCTAAAAAGCTTTTGCTTCTACTGTACCCATATCCCTCTATTCCATGTCTATTCATTTATCTATCAAGGCGCCTCTTAAACATTGTAATTGTATCCGCCTCCAACACCTTCTCTTGCAGCACATTCCAGGCACTCTGTGTAAAAAAAAACCTGCCTCTCACATCTCCTTTAAACTTACCTTCTTTTACCTTAAACCTATGTCCCCTAGTAGTTGAGATTTCTACCCTGGGAAAAAGACACCGACTGCCCATGCCTCTCATAATTCCGTGAACTTCTATCAGATCACCCCTCATCCTTCAATGTTCAAATGAAAACAAACCAAGTTTTTCCAATCTCTCCTCATAAATAATACCAACCAAATCAGGCAAAATCCTGGTAAACCATTTCTGTACCCTCATCAAAGCCTCCATATCCTTCTGATAGTGTTGCGACCAGAACTGTATGTAATATTCCAAATGCGGCTTAATTAAAATTCTATACAGCTGCAACATTGCTAATTTTTTATACTCTATGCCCAGACGATGGAGGAAAGCATACCATATGCCTTCTAGACCACCTTATTCACTTGTATTGCCACTTTCAGGAAACTGGACCTTTACACATAGATATATGTATGTTGATGCTATTAATGGTTCTGCTATTTACTGTATGCTTTCCATCCATTAGATCTCCCAAAATGCATCACCTCACATTTATCCAGATTAAACTCCATCTGCCATTTACCACCCAAACCCTAGCTTATCTACATCCTGCAATATTTTCTGGCAATCCTCCTCACTATCTGCAGCTACCCCAATCTTTGTGTCACATGCAAACTTACTAAGCAGGCTACCTACATTCTCCTTCAAATCATTTATCTATGTTACAACCAAAAGGGGTCCCAGTACTGATCCTTGCAGAACACAATTGGTTACAGATCTCCAATCTGAAAAACATCCTTGTATTGTATGTCTATTGTATGCTTCATTAACTGCTGTCTCAATCTGCCACCTTCAATTATTTTTGCACTCTTACTTCTAGGACCCTCTGTTCTGCATCTTCTTCAGACTGGACTGACCTGTATTTACCTGTCGGGCCTATCTTTACACCTCCTCTTGAAGAAGGGTATAATGTTTGAATTTTTCCAGTCTTCCTCCACCACCCTAATATCCTTTAGGGAAGGAAATCTGCCATCCTTACCTGGTCAGGCCTACATGTGACTTCAGACTCCAGCAATATGGTTGACTCTTAACTGCCCCCTGGCAATCAGGGATGGGCAATAATTGCTGGCCAAGCTAGTGACACCCATATCTCGTGAATGAATAAAAAAATTCCTATTACTTGTGTCAGAATTTTTGGGCACTTAAGTTTAAGTACAGATAGTCTATCGAATATCTCCTTATCAATTTTTAATCCCTGAAATGTCTGAAATACCTTCTCGTTTACAATGACGTGCAACATCTTCTGCTTTGGTAAAGATAGGTGTAAAGTATTCATTTAGTACCTCAGTCATGACTCCTGTCTGCATGTGATCCCTACTGATCACACTCCCCATTTTACCAGCCTTTCACTATTTGTATCCCTATAGAAAATGTTTGGATTTCCTTTTATGTTAGTTGCCACCCTCTTTGCTTCTTTGTATACGTCTTCAATTTTCATTCGAACCCTTTATATTCAGCCTACTTGTCAGTTGATGTGTCGTAAGCAGATTTTTTCTGCAT
Source organism: Rhincodon typus (assembly GCF_021869965.1). Lineage (NCBI taxonomy): Eukaryota > Metazoa > Chordata > Chondrichthyes > Orectolobiformes > Rhincodontidae > Rhincodon > Rhincodon typus. The sequence goes on along the minus strand of NC_063333.1, from coordinate 35,462,667 downwards.
CATTTTAATTCCTATAAATTCTGTTATCCAGATTTGTTTGCCCTTTTTCTTTCTTGAGAGTATACCTGACTTATCCAAACTCGCTTCTTTAAAGGCATCCCACTGTTCACTTACAGATTTACCTATTAGTCTTTGATTGGAATTTATCCAGGCTGGGTCCAGACCCGAAACGTCAGCTTTCCTGCTCCTCTGATGCTGCCTAGCCTGCTGTGTTCATCCAGCTCTACACCTTGTTATCTCGTATTCTCCAGCATCGGCAGTTCCTACTATCTCTGGATCCATGCTTACCTCTTTGAAGTTAGCTTTTCCCAAGTTAGTTATTATTACTCTGGATTGCTCCTTATCCTTTTCTATGATTAATGTAACCCTTTTTGATCCCCTAAATTTTCACTCAACATAGACTTTCTCCACTTGGTCCACCTCTTTCCCAAAACCCAGGTCCGGCAATATCTCCTTTCTTGTTGGAAACATTTTCCTAAACATACTTTAGGAGCTTTTTCCCAGCCTATGCTTTACACTACTACTTAATCAGTCTATATTTTTCATTATAACATCTCTATAAATCTCAATTTTCTATAATTGCCTTAACATCTTGACCATAGTTGGTGGCTGATGAATTACACCGAGCAACATTATCATGTTTTTTTTGTTCTTTAACTCAAGCTGAGAAGATTCTGTTCTGATCCCTCCAGGACGTCTTCTCCCTGCAGAACTGCAAAATTTTCCTTAATAAACGTTGCCTCTCCTCATCATTTAGTTTTTCTGTCTCTTTTCTGAACATCTTGTAAGAATTGTAAATTGTAAGAATATTTAATGTTCAGTTCTGCCTTTATTTTGAGCTAGGTTTCCTTTCTTGCCTCAACATCATATTTTCACATAGCTATCTGTCCCTGCAACTCTCAAATCATATTTATCACACTTGTATATTTATATACATGCATAGTACTCCTAATTTAGATTTTATTTTTTTTCCCCCTCTTACATTGAACCTACCTGATACATTACTATTTCCTATTCAAATGCTGTCTTCCCAATATTCTGTGCACCTTGGTATACCTCTGCAGTATTGTCTCCTGGTTTCCACGTCCCTACCAAGTTAGTTTAACCCTCCAATTATCATGTTAGCTACAACTACAAACTAGCTAAATTTGGATTACTTGGTCAGTCTTAAGAGCTGTGTCATCTTAATGAACCACTTTTCTTCAAGCTCAGAATACAAGCTCCTTTCTGAGACTGTGGCATTACAGTTCTTATGCACTTTCCTTACATTTTCCTTGAGTGCCAAAAGAGACAATCTGTCAAAAATATAGAACAGTAAAACTGCAAAAAAAATGATAATTTTACTCAGTAAAATTGAGTAAGAAAAAGGAAAAGCCATGATGGGTGTAGTGGGTTTCCTGTGCTGCAAACGTCTTCGGAAAAGCAGAATAAACAAAATATAAATGTTTTTTGGTGCATTTGGGACAAAATTAAACATAATAACCAAATGAGGTACTCTACCTGCATGATATTTTGAGAATTATCATTATCTTCCAGATTGGTAGGTTAATTTTAAGAAAAAGCCATGTTTTTCGTTCCTATTCTATTTTTATTGCTTTGTTAAAAAGTCATGTTACTCATTGAGAACCCCCACTCCCCACTTTAATCATTCTTCAAAACATTTCTGAATTATAGGGAATTTTCATGTGCTTGCTACTGCTTTCCAGTACATCTGTGTGGTTTAGAAGAGACCCATGTGACTCACCTGTTGTATTTCCATCCTTTGATGAAGCAACCGACATTGGACATTAATTTTTCTAACTAAATTGGTCAAGGGCTTACTCTGTGCAGAGTCATGTCTGGAAGCTTGAACCCTACCACTTGCTGCACAAATTATCAACATTATTAGAAGATATGTCATAGAATCAGTGTTACAGCATGGGTTACATGGGTTCAATCCCAGTTTCGGCCATAATATATATGGGCAACAAATTTTGCACTTGTCAGTGATGCCCACATCCTATGAATAAATAAAAAAAGGTTGTCAACTCACTTAACAGTTTCTAATTTGGAATTGGTGATGCACAGAAATATTACTCATATGTGATTGCTGCAACATGTCAATAATGCAATTTTACATGTGCTACTGTTGCTACACTGTGCTGTTATATATTTCTTTCTCCTTGTAAGTGTAATTGAAAATCTTAGAACATTGAGAATTCATGGCGTGTGTTTGTATGTTTTCCATTTTCAAGTGTTGCTTTAATCCCAGGCTGTCTAGACTTTCAATGAATTTTGTTAAACCTTCTGTAGAAAATTTAGAGGACACAGGAAATTTTGATTTTGTTCCAGACTTGTTCATTTTAGTCTCTGACACAACTGCAACTCACCAGTTTTTCAGGGTTAAGATTCTGTCTATTAAGATGTTGCAAAAAGAACATGTAAAACTTATATTTAAATACGGTTGGTCACTTGTGTACAAAATATTGTGATTCAAAACATTCCAATTTATTTTACACAACTCATCCAAAAACCAGCCAGTGTTTGAACAAGGAATATGTGTGTCTACTGCTTTTTAATTCTGGATGCGCTTCTTGAGGACATGGTATTCCTGGTTGAAGACCTCATGGTCTTACCTGGCGAAATTAAGCAATTGTGAATCATGCTTTCCTGACTTTTTCCAACAGTTTTTGGTGTTCTGTGGATGATAAAATGCTTTTGGAGTTTAACATTTGTAATATGCTTATTCGTCTCACTCCTTACCCTTCAGTTGCCTTTCTTTAAATTGACTGATGGGTGGTTTTCATGTTACTAATGCTTTAAACACAAATTGTTCATTGTTGCAGACTTTTTCAAGTTTCTCAGATATAATTATGAATTTCAATGTATGCAAGAATGCTTTTAAAGGACCAAATAACCCACTATTACCACCACCCACTGTAATAAAGATGTATAAGTAAATCTTTTAAGGGTCCCGACCCGAAACGTCAGTTTTCCTGCTCCTCTGATGCTGCCTGGCCTGCTGTGTTCCTCCAGCTCCACCCTGTGTTATCTCAGATTTCAGCATTGGCAGTTCTTACTATCTATAAGTAAATCTAGATTGTTTGAATAATGCAACTTGGGAGCAGCGAGTGTACATTGACCAGAAGAACATGGATGTCAATCTGAATTAAAATGACAATTATGTATAAAAAGCATGAATTATTTATATATTTTCCAAGTGTTACTTGCATATAAATTCTCCAAAAGTTTATTCAAAATTGATTAGGCCTTCTCAGTTACAAGCTGTGACTAGACATATCTCATTTATTTCAAGTAGTCAGTTTCTTTCTTGAATCTCTTTGAGGTGGAATATAATTCTGTAGAAATATATCTAAATTTGGGGAGACCACGCTATGGATGATTGGTCACCATTTAGATTTTGCTCCTAAAACTTTTTTTATCTTTAATTGTTTTGCAATAACACTGTAGCAAAATAATTAGAGCCAATTAAACTACCACCCGAAGGTTGCAGGAACAGCAACTCATATTCCGCTTGGGAACCCTGCAGCCCAATGGTATCAATGTGGATTTCACAAGTTTCAAAATCTCCCCTCCCCCTACCGCATCCCAAAACCAGTCCAGCTCGTCCCTGCCTCCCTAACCTGTTCTTCCTCCCACCTATCCCCTCCTCCCACCTCAAGCCGCACCTCCATCTCCTACCGACCAACCTCATCCCGCCCCCTTGACCTGTCCGTCCTCCCTGGACTGACCTATCCCCTTCCTAACTCCCTACCTACACTCACCTTTGCTGGCTCCATCCCCGCCTCTTCGACCTGTTTGTTTCCTCTCCACCTATCCTCTCCTCTATCCCTCTTCTATCCGCCTCCCACTCTCTCCCTATTTATTTCAAAACCCACTTCCCCTCCCCCTTTTCTGATGAAGGGTCTAGGCCCGAAACGTCAGCCTCTCTGCTCCTATGATGCTGCTTGGCCTGCTGTGTTCATCCAGCCCTGCACCTTGTTGTCTACTAATTGAATACTATGGTTTTCTAAATTGTAAATTCTGAGCACATGGTCTACTGCATGTTAGATTACCATGACCTTTGGAAACAGGAAACAGATGGAGTTAACTTATCTCTTGACACCAGCAGCAGTTACCCAAGACAAATATTGATGTAGGCAATTCCCCACTGCAGCTCTGTGAAATGTGGTAGCAACAGAAGTTAATATGGGCTCTTGGTTCCTTTTTTTCAGTTTTCAAAATTTTACTCTTCCTCCCTGAACATTTTATGTACTATCATAACTCAAATGTACAAGAAAGCAAATTGATACTGTATGTTGTAATCTCTTATATATAAATTTTCATAATGATGCATACGTCACAGTGTATAGTAGCCCAACTTTGCAAATCTGGCAAAAATGAAGCTGCACATGTCTGATGCATGAATATAACTAACATTTATGATATCAGTGCAAGACTGAAAAGAAATGCCAAAGGCACCAATGTTTGGGATGCTAATTCAATCCCTGTCTGTCAGTTTAAATGGATGGAAATTATCCAGGAGCGCTGTTCAAGTTAGAACTTGAAGTTGCCCTGCTGACCTGGCTAACATAATTCTAATGGGTTGCAAAAAGTTAACTACTGTGTAATAGATGCTATTTGATTATAGTGTGAAACAAGATTTATGTGGAAATAAAACAGACAATGTTGGCTGTACACAGGACAACTCAACAGCTGCAAAGAGAATAAAAAATGTAGGTATCCTTTCATTGAAACTGAAAGAGAACGCAACAAAAAAAAGAAAAAGAGGATTAAAACAGAAATTACTCTGCTGGTCAGGTAGCACCCTGGTGAGATAAATAAGTTTGCTGGCCCAGATATTCTAATGGCCAAATAATTGGAGCAGTGTAGCCTGGAGTTTCCTTTGGGACCATGCAAAATCATGGAAAATTAATTTTCTGATGGGCAATTCCCCTGTGTCTGGAACCGTTTGAAAAGTTCATTGTAAGGAGAATACAAAGGGTTTCAACTCCTTCAAGCTCAGTAGTTACCCAGGAAATGTTAGAGGATTAATGCATGCACTAATTCCTGGGTAGCTATTTGCTTGTGCTCCTGGATTACCATTAATGATTCTTCCCCCCAACCAGAAATCACCCCTTATTACCCTGTCCCATTGAAGCTAATAAAATTGATCCCAACTCCCCTCAAATTATGCAAACTGTGATCCAACACCATTCAACTTTGCCAGACCTGCTATCAACTCCTTCCATGACTGACCTGACAGCACCCCAGAAAAATTGCAAATGAGGAATCCTGAGACTGACATTGAGGAGAGATACAATGTGGCACATATAGAAACATAGAAGATAGGAGCAGGAGGAGGTCATTCGGCCCTTTGAGCCTGCTCCACCATTCTTCATGATCATGTCTGATCGTCCAACTCAATAGCCTAATCCTGCTTTCTCCCCATAACCTTTGATCCCATTCACCCCAAGTGCTATATCTAGCTGCCTCTTGAATGCATTCAATGTTTTGGCATCAACTGCTTCCTGTGGTAATGAATTCCACAGGCTCACCACTCTTTGAGTGAAGAAATGTTTCTTCATCTCCATCCTAAATGTTCTACCCTGAATCCTCAGACTGTGACCCCTGTCTCTGGACACACCCAACACTGGGAATATCCTCCCTGCATCTACCCTGTCTGAATTTAGAATTAGAATGTTAGAATTTTATAAGTCTCTATGAGATCCCCTCTCATTTGCCTGAACTCCAACGAAAACAATCCTAACCTCGTCAATCTCTCCTCATATGTAGGTCCTGCCATTCCTGGAATCAGCCTGGTAAACGTTCACTGCACTCCCTCAAGAGCAAGACCATCCTTCCTTGGAAAAGGACACCAAAACTGCACACAATATTCTAGGTGTGGCCTCACCAAGGCTCAGTATAAATGCAACAACACGTCCTTGTTCGTGTACTTGAAACCTCTCGCAATGAAGGCCAACATATCAATTGCCTTCTTTACCGCCAGCTGCACCTGCATGATTACCTTCAGCGACTGGTACACAACGATACCCAGGTTCCGCTGCACACTCCCCTCTCCCACTTTACAGCCAAAAGGCTTGATAAGCATCTTCTTTGAGCAGACAATAGGATACAGACAAATAAGATGCTGGACCACTCAAGCAATGCACTGAAATATGCCCAGAAATAGTGTTTTGTGTCGTTATGCTATGCTACATGCTGTACAATTGCACTCAACAAGGAATTGTTGTCTTGGGAGCAGATGAGATGGAGGACTGAGATGTACCATTGATAAGGAAAGGGAAGGTGTTGGGTTTGTTCATGAAATTGAGCCATTTACTCAGTCAATGGTGTTGCAGTAGTCAGCAAGACATAAACAGCGACACCAAATATGAGACAAGCAGCAAGGAGACCTAACACCATTCATCAATATGATGTCAAAGGTTGGCCAGACCAAACACCTTATGGGCTGGCCATGCAACCGTATTTTGAGCATTGACAACATTTCACAATCATGGATGACTTGCTGGTGTATGATGAAAGGCTGATTGTCACAGCTTCACTTTGGGAAGATATCCCATACACTGAAGAACTTGTTGATCACCAAATGCAGGACCAGAACTCTATCATCAGTGTCGTGACCTGGGATCTCCAAAGAGACTATGAAACTTGTGCTATTCATAGGCAGAGCAATGAGAGCCACTGATGTCTATCACTTTCTCCACCAAAAGCATGGGAGAATGTGGGCACAACCCTGTTTATTTCCATCAACTATTTTTCATAATGGATAGACATGAAGATGTCATGTACAACCAGAATGGGTTATCAGGGTTTCTTAGGAAGTATTTGCAATGATGGTATCCCTGCTGTGGAGTTTTGGAGAATGACCGCAGTGTGTTAATGAGTGCTTCAGCCAATTTGCAGCCAGTTCTGGATTTGAGTGTATCACAAGCTCACCAAGATAACCACAGACAGACAGGGTAGCCAAGTGTAGGGTCCAGACAATCAACTCACTTCTGAAGAAAAACACTAACTTCTATATGGCATTGCCAAATTACTGATCTGCTCCATTCCAGTTTCGTCATCCACTATCAGATTGGCTGATTGGCAGAAAGCTGAATACTCAGCAGCCATCCTACCAAAGAAGTTAACTCCATATTTCCATCCATGGAACAGTTAAGATATAAGTTAGAAGGGGGAATCCAAAACTAGAGGACATAGATTTAAGATGAAAGGGGAATGATGTAAAAAGGATCTGAAGGGTAACTTTTCATGCAGAGGGTGGTGCATGTATGGAATGAGTTGCCAGAGGAAGTGGGGGAGGCGTGTACAATTACAACATTTAAAAGGCATCTGGACAGGTATATGAATAGGAAGGGTTTAGAGGGATATGAGCCAACTGCTGGCAAATGGGACGAGGTCAGTTTGGGATGTCAAGTTGGCATGGATGAGTTAGACTGAAGGATCTATTTCCGTGTTGTATGACCCTATGATTCTATGTATGCAGCAGGCCACATACAGTAATGAGCATCTGCAAGAGAAATGGTTAACACATTAGTGCCAAAAGCAAACAAATGTGGATACAAGACCTTAGCAGGCAAGGTACAGTCATTCAAGGAGTTGCAGAGCAGTAGCAATTCTATATTCTTGCTGTAGCAAAAGGAGTGGAATGTAGGACCTGCAGGAATCTCATTCCATTGCATATCAGTCATTCACCACTGCTTCACTGGGATGAATCCAATATGAGGAATGTCGTAATGAAAGGTACTTTCAAAATTCACTGTCAGAAACAGAGTCAAAGTCAACAGTATTTCAAGACCAAAGAGAATGCATTCTGGGAGAAGATTGAAACCTTCAGACTGCCTGAGATTGTGAAATCAGAGATTTGTGTGGAGATAAGGGTAGTGGTAAATGTATTTACGTAACTTGCAAAATTAATGAAGGAAACAAAAGCTTGATGAAAATGTACAGAGATGTAAGGCTCTGAAATGGTTAATACTGAGAAGTGCCTTAGTATCATGCGCTATGATGATGTCATACAGACAGGGTGGGAGAATTACTGAAGATCCAGAAGGACTAAAGACCTGCCATCGAAGTCGTCATCTTAGACATTATTACAAAGGATATCATATGAGTGTAGTTTGCACTTGTTTGCTAACGTGAAATAAAGTACATTAAGTTTTTAAGACATGAAGCTTTTCTCATTAGACTAGCAAACTATTTTCCTCTACCCCATCAGACCACGCAAGCCCTGTAAGATCTCTTTTCTAACAGTGGATGGGGGCAGCAAACCTGACCCGTGAAAAGCAACAGTCCAGATAACCTCATACAACATAATGGCCTGTGGTGAGAATTGCTCATACAAAATGTTATTGAGAGGAATACATGGGATTGATCCATTATTCTATTAAAACATCAAATACTTCAGGAGTGCAGTTTTTAAAAAAAATTTGTCATATGGAGGCAACGCTAGCAAGACCATATCAATTGCCTATTCTTAGATGCACTGAAGTCATCTTGAGGCATAATAACTTAGTTTTGTAATGTTTCACTTGATAGATTATTTGAAAACATATTAACTGTGACATGTCACTTGAATGCTGTGTAAGCTAGACCAGGTAGGAGTAGCAGGTATGCTGGTGAAATGTTTGAACTCTTAATCAAGTTTCCATGGCTAAATTTTTATCGGCTGAGTTAGCTGAAATTTCTGGAAGTAATATTCTGTTTTTTGTGCCATCTTGTGTAGAGGCAAGAGAGAATGGCAAAGAGCTGTTCCTTTGAGGACTATGTTAGTTTTCCACAAGGGTTATGGTAGAACACGAGGAGAATGTTTCTGGAAAGTCATGGCCCAGATTAATTAAATGTCTTCCTTTCCAAGTGGGTGGGGAATGCACTATCTGTGACCTTGGATGTAGATATGTGAGTGAGAGTAAAATCAATTAGGATTCCTAACTCTGATTGCTAGTCAGACAGTGTCTGCATGAAATCACTGAGTGTGGCTATCAAAAATTGGCCAATGCAGGTTCCTCATTGATGTTTTCTTCCAGTTGAGTAACCTAGCAATATTTCTGTCCAAGTTTGCCTAGGAATATTGGACAATTTACATTTGATTTAATTTACATTTAGTAGAGGAAATGGAGCTTTTTAAAAAAAAGACCATTCATTTCATTCATACCTGAATGTTATTCCAAAGGCTGTATAGACAAGTTAATTGATCCACAGTTCCTATTAAAAGCACAAAATAAACAACTGTGTGAGCATTGTCAGGTACATTAAAACATATAACTGAAACCTGAATTATCAAGATAAATGTCAGTGCAGGAAGTATAGACATGCTGTTAGACTTTTGTGAAACAGGAAAGAAACGCCTTCTCTGTGGTTTTTTAAGGGTTTTCTGAAATGGTAAAAGAAAAACATGTTTTTTCCACAAATCAACAAAGATTTAGCTGTCAAAGAAGCAGTTAGCAAATATTTATATGGTAGAAAGAGCCTTGATCATTTTGTTTTCCTGTTTTAAAGCATTACATTCAGTCCATCTTATGTAAATACGAGGTCAGCATTTTAGACATAGCCATTTTGTTAATTAGAGTGGGCAATACATTATAGTTTAAGCATTAGTTCACTGAATGGTATGAGTTTGAAGTGTTGCAAATCATATGGGGCTGTAGTTCTATCCCTCATTTGTGCTCAATTAGCTAATCGGAGTTGAATATTACTAATAGGTAACATTTAGCCTCACTGCCTAAGGCATTGAAAAGAAAAGAATGATTTCAAACTCAGATTCCAAGTTCAATTTTGACTGACGTTATCCAGAATAAAGATTGGAAAATAGATATTTTTATAGAGTGTGTTAGAGTGTGTGTTTCTCCACATTAAACCATTGTTGAAGCAGAGGTTGTAAATAATTTTAAAGGGAAATTAGGCAGTCACTTATAAAATATGAATAAGGGTGCAAATGGAAGTGTGAAATTAGACCAAAAGCAAAATTTTATAGAGACCTGACTGATGTGGGCTATGGCAGGATTTGTGGCAGAATTGGTGAAGCAGTCTTAATGTTGGAGTTCTGAGCTTTTGCAGGTGGCAAGGCAAGTTTCTAGTGAGTTACCAATTAAATGGGATTGTAGCTTGCTAAATGCCACAGCCAACCCCATTGATATTCAGCTTATCATATTCAGTTTATCAAATGTGCTGAACAAAGCTAGATGTGAAGAAATATTGACAAATTTAAGGGATAGGTGAATGGAGATGCAAGGCAGACATTTAAGTGGATAGCATTTCTAAATATAAAAATAAACAAAGAACTGGAGATGTTAGAAATCAGAAACAAAAATTGCTGAAAAAACGCAGCAGGTCTAGCAGCATCTGTGAAGAGAAGTCAGAGTTACATAGGCCCAGTGTTCTGTTTGGACACTAAGGAAGGGTCTCTGGACCTGAAACGTTAACTCTGCTTTTCTAAAAATCCTATTTCTTCCTTAATAATGCAGTCTAGCATTTTCCCAATGACTAATTTTAGGCTAACTGGCCTATAGTTTCCTGCTTTCTTCTCCCTCCTTTTTCGAACCGGGGCATTTCATTAGTGATTTCTCAATCCACTGGATTCTTCCTGAAATCTTGAATATTTCAGGCAGTGCCTTGACTATTTCTGCAGCCATTTCCTTTTAAACTGTTGAATGCAGGCCATTGGGTTCTAGCAACCTGTCTTCCTTCAGTTCTAATAGTTTGACAAGTATTTTGTCCCTTGTAATGGAGACTGTTACAAGAGCTTTCCTTCCATTAGCCTCTTGCTCATTGATTATCTTTGGGATGTTTATGTTGTCTTCAACCATGAAGACCAATGCAAAATATTGGTTAAATTATTTGATATTTTCCCGTTTCCAGTCAATTCCCCAGTCATGTCTTCCGCAGATACCATTCTCACCTTCATTACTGTCGTGCTTTCTAAATGTTTTTGTGTTGCCTTTGAGAGGGTTTAAGGACAGAATTGACTTTGCTAGAGATAAGGAAGAAAAAAGATGTAATTACAATACTTAGTGTTTATAAGCCACAAACTGGTAGGAGGATTTGGAGAAGCACATTAGCAAGTAAATTAAAATGGCGGACTTTAATTATCCAAACATAGACTGGAATAATAATAGTGGAAAGTGCAGAGAAGTGCAAGAATTCCTACACTGCATTCAGGAGAATTTTCTGGAGCAATATGTTTCCAGTTGATTGAGAAAGGAAGCACTGCTGGACCTGATTCTTGGAACTGAGGTGCACCAATTGAGCAAGTGACAATGGGGAAACCTTTGGGGGATAGTGATTGTTGTATCATAAGATTTAAGTAGAATGTGGAAAAGGATAATGAATAATCCAAAGTAAAAGTAATTAACTGGGAAAAACCATCTTTGATGGGATAAGAATGGATCTGGGTTGGATAAATTGGAATCAATGTTTAATGTAGGGATTGCTTGGGCACTGTCAAGGTATATTCTCTTGAAAGGGAGCATTTGTACAAACAAATCCCAGTATAAGGTATATAAGCAATGTTAGAGCTGATGGAATAAAAGGAACAGTAGCAACATGGATTTTAAAAAATTATAGTGTGGAGCTGGAGGAACACAGCAGGTCAGGCAGCATCAGAGGAGCAGCAGAGTCGTCGTTTCAGGTTCGGTCCCTTCATCAGGATCCAAAACGTTGACTCTCCTGCTCCTCTGATGCTGCCTGATCTGCTGTGTTCCTCCAGTTCCACACTGTATTGACTCTGATTCCAGCATCTGCAGTTCTTGCTATCTCTGAATAAAAAATTGGCTGATTGATAGGAGACAGAGAATATCAATGGGTGTTTCTTGAACTGAGGTAAGGTTTGCAGTAGAGATCCCCTGAGGTCAGGTCAATTTCCTGATACATATTAATGATCGAGACAAAAAATCCAAAAGAACTGCGGATGCTGTAAATCAGGAACAAAAACAAAGTTGCTGGAAAAGCTCAGCAGGTCTGGCAGCATCTGTGAAGGCAAAAGCAGAGTTAACGTTTCAGGTCTGGTGACCCTTCCTCAGAACCCTTCCTGAGTTCTGAGGAAGGGTCACC
>NC_063333.1:35413484-35450216 GCF_021869965.1 Rhincodon typus | reverse complement strand
CTGTGAAGGAAAAAACAGAGTTAACGTTTCTGGTCTGGTGACCCTTCCTCAGAACTCAGGAAGGGTTCTGAGGAAGGGTCACCAGACCTGAAACGTTAACTCTGCTTTTGCCTTCACAGATGCTGCCAGACCTGCTGAGCTTTTCCAGCAACTTTGTTTGTATTAATGATCTAGACCTTGGTGTACAGGACACTATTTCATAAATTGCAGCTAATTCAAACCTGGCAGCATTGCAGAGGACAGTATATAAATCTAAAAGACGCCAAAAGGTTCCTGGAGAAGATGGATAGTTTGCAGATGAAGCTCAATATGGTGAAATGTGAGATAATGCATCTTGGTAGGAAGAACATGGAGAGACAGTATGAAATAAAGAGGGATGTGTGTGTACCTATGTATACATCATTAAAGCTGGCAGCACAGGTGGAGACAGCAGTTCATAAAGCATACAGTACCTTAGGTTTATTAATAGAACACAAGAATAGGAGGTTCTGTTGAACTTATATAAGACAGTAATTCAGCCTCGTCTGGAATATTGCATTCAGTCCCTAGTACCATACTTGTAAGAAGGATGTAAATGCATCGAAAGGAATGTAGAAGAGGTTTACACGCGTAGTTCCAAGGAGAAAATGTTTGTGCTTGAAAAGGATTGAGAATAAGAGGGCAAAGTTTTAAAGCAATTGCCAAGAGATGCAAAAATGACATGAGGGGAATATTTCCATGCAATGAATGATTATGGTCTGGAATGCACTGCCTGAGACTGGCTTGTTGTTCAGGTAGCTAAATTGCTTCCAGCCCAATACTGCAAAGTTCCTGTGACAGAAGTACATCAAGGAGCTACCTCAGTGTGGCTGCCTCCAGTATTTTTGCAGCATCCCACGTAGACCTACCTCAGGGCTGTGAAGATTCAGTCCTGTAACATTAAAATGGTGTTTTAAATGTCATCAAACTAAACTCTGCAACATAGAATTATAATTGGGAAATCTTTACGGTCACAATTTCAGGAAAAGGTCTTTTGTCCAAAATAAACAGTTGATATTTGAATGGTAACTTAGTGAATCTTGATTAATGCAGTTGTAAATAGATTTAACCATTTAAAAAAAAATTATAATCAATGTTTGAGCTCTGCTACACACATGACTAGCCCAATTTTAAAAACTAAATTTCACACGAGCTTTTAAATGTGCGTTTTAGTTTTATTATGTTGGAGAAAACCAGTTTAACTTAAAAAAAGTCTGGTCACAAATACAGAGATGAAATGGTAATTGATTTAATGTCAGATATGACCACTTTTAAAGAAGCAGGCCAAGTTCAAAGACTTTAAACAAATGCTAGTGATCACAGAAACTTTATTTGTGCTCAATGTACTTTACACTTGAAATTCTGTGTTTTGTTATATGGTTAGACTGAGTTTAAGTGAAGTGTAACCTAGTAGAAGCTCCAAGCCCACCTACAGCATGAAAGCCCTATTGATCATCTCTACAGGCTGAAGTGGGACAATGACACCACCTTCTGGTAATTTATAATAATTAATAGTCTTCTGTAGTTACAAGTATTATATATAGTTATGATAGCAAAGGATAATGTTTAGAATCTTTGCTATATTCCCAGGATCCCTCTGCATTCGGACAGAATTACATTTTTTGAACTAAGCCATTATAGGGACATAGAAAATCAGAGAATGATTTTGGCTCCCTGAGCCTGTTCACCAGTCAAGAAACTCATTACTGATCTTCAGTCTCAATGCATTTTTCCACACTATCTCCATATCTATGGATATATTTAATATCTGGAAACCCATTGACATCATTTTCAATATACTCAATGACTGAGTCCTATGGAGTGGAGAATGTCAAAGGTTTGCCACCCTCTGAGTGAAGAAGCTCCTCATCTCAGTCCTAAATGGCTCATCCTGCATAACTCCTGGTTCTAGATCACCCAACCCTGGCCAGGGCAAACATCATTCCTGTAGGAACTCTGTCGAAACCTGTAATGCTTCAATGAGATCACATTTATTCTAAATTCTGGATAATTCAGACACAGTCTCCTTGAACTGTCCTCATACAACAATTCTACCCATCCTAGGAATCAGTTGTCTTGAGTAATGTTGCATTACAACTCTCCTTTAATTATCATTAATCTAGTGATGGTAGGTTAAAGTGAAATAGTACATTTGAAGGTCAAAAAATTAAGATACTTCACAAGTGGACATGTGGAGAACTGACTCATGAAGATTCCCCATCGTACCTGCTGATGATACCTTCCTTGAGTTGTAGTTGTGACTGCAGCAATTTGCAGATTTCAGTGGACATCCTTCCTGAAGCATTGATGTCTCATATTGTTCTTGGCTGAGGTTTACAGATGTGAATTGCTCTCTGAACAACTGTCAGGATTATGGCACGCTGCTGAGAACCCTTCTCCTTCTCTGTAATCTGGCAGTTTGTTCTGCTAACTGTGTCATCTGTTCATTCTCCAAGTGTTTTATTCTAGTGAAAAAAACACAATAGGAAAGATGTCCCAACCAGGGCTAACAAAGGAAATTAAGGGTAGTATTAGATATAAAGAGAAGTCATATAATATTGTTAGAAAAAGTAGCAAACCTGAGGATTTGGAGTTAATCAAATTCAGCAAGTAGGACTAAGATTGATTAACAGGGGAACAGTAGAAAATAATATAAACTTGCAAGGAACACTAAAGCAGACTGTAAAAGCTTCTATAAGTATGTAAAAATAAAAAAGCTAAGTGAGGATAAATATCTTTTCTTACAGTCTGAAATGGGAGAATTGATAATGGAGAATAAAGAAAAGGCAGGAAACTGAGAAATGGTAGGTGTTCTGTCTTTACAAATAACTTCCTAGAATTGTGAAGGAAGCAAGGGTAGAGTGAGAAGGATGAATTGAAGGAAACCAATATTAGTGCTGGAGAAATTAATAGACCGAAAGATCACAAATATCCAGGGCTTGATAATATACATCTCAAGGAAGTAAAGGTACCTTGGTTGTCATTTTCCAAAATTCGGTAGAATCTGTAACAGTCCTGGCAGATTGGAATGTGGCAAATATAACACAATTATTGAAGAATAGAGGGTTGGAGCAAGCTGGTTAGGCTAACATGAGTTGTAGGTAAAATGCTGTAGTCTATTCAAAAGGATATGATAACACAATACTTAGAAAATGCCAACAATATTACATAAGTCAACATGGATTTAGGGACGGGAAATTAGGGAATAAAGTGTAGATATGGGAGAACCAGTGAAGCAGAAAACTTTTCATGAAATCCGGTAGACGATTGCTTGTAATACTAAAGCGCATGATATTGTGGACATTCCTTCCTGCTAGTGAGTGTGATGCACTTGTGTGAGGTTAAGGTTGAGACTTAGCTGGTGTGTTGACTAGATGATCAGAGAAAACCAGAATGAATTTTTAAAGGTAGGTCATGGTTGATTGACCTTACTGAATTTTTGAACTGATGACTGATGTAGCTGTTAGGAGAATCTTTATGGATGTTAACTTATGTGGAGTTCAGGAAGGCATTTGATTGAGTTCCTTAGTAGAAACTATTAGCTAAAGTTGAGATTCATGGAATTAAAACAAAATTATTGACCTAGTTTGGAAAATGCCACACGTTCATGCCTATTTTTTATTCATTAACAGGATGAGGGCATTGCTGGCTAGGCAGCATTTATTGCCCATCCCTAACTGTCCAGAGTCAATCACATTGCTGTGGGTCTGGAGTCACATGTAGGCCAGACCAGGTAAGGATGGCAATTTCCTTCCTGAAGGGCATTAGTGAATCAGATGGGTTTTTCCTGACAATCGACAATGGATTCACAGTCATCATTAGATTCTTAATTCCGGATATTTTAATGAATTCAAATCCCACCATCTGCCATGGTGGGATTTAAACCCGGGTTCCCAGAACGTTATCTGGGTCTCTGGATTAAGAGTCCAGTGATAATACCACTAGGCTATTGCCATGGGATAAGCTATGGCAAGGATTTCAATATACGCAAATATGATGTGATTCACTTTGTTACCAAAAATGATAAATCAAAAGGGAATAGGAATCTATTAGTCATTAGAATATCATGACCAGGTACGGAAAATAGTTTAAAAGGCTAATGGAATACAACTTTATGTAATTAGAGGGCCAGAAAAGAAAGGACAAAAATTTAAGCTACAGCTTTTCTTCTTCCCCATGAATTACATACAGTGATATCTAGTTAGAAATATATATTTGACTGAGATCTAAGTATAACTAATGAGACTTGGTTAAGGGAGGTACAGGATTGGCAGCTTAACGTTTCAGGATAGAGATGTTTCAGGCAGGATAGAGGGGGATATAAAAGGGGTGGGGGAGTTGCACCACTTGTTAAGGAGTATATCTCAGCTGTACTGCGGGAGGACACCTTGGATGATCATACAGTGAGGCAGTATGGGTAGAGCTCAGGAACAGGAAGGGTGCAATCACAATGTTTGGAATCTTCTCGATGCCTCCCAACAGCCAGTGGGAGATAGAAGAACAGATATGTGGCAAGATGTAAAAGTAACAGGGTTGTTGTCGTGGGTGATTTTAACATCCCATATACTGACAGGAACTCACAAAGTGCTTGGGGCTCGGATGGGGCAGAGTTTGTAAGGAGCATCCAGGAGGGCTTCTTGAAACAGTATGTAGGATTGATATTAGTACAAGTCGGCACAACTTCATGGAACCAGAGGAAATGGGCAACGTATTAAATGAGTACTTGGCATCAGTATTCACCATAGAGAAGGATTGGTGGATGATGAGTCTGGGGAAGGGTGTGTAGATAGTTTGGGTCATGTTGAGATCAAACTAGGAAAGGAGCTGTACTGGACCTAGTATTGGGGAATGAGCCTGGCCAGGTGATCAGCAGGGGAGCAGCTCACGAGCAGTGATCACAATTCAGTGAGCTTCAAAGTACTAATGGATAAAGATCGGTGTAGTTGTCAGGTAAAAATGCTTAATTGGGGGAAGGCTAATTACAACAATATAAGGCAGGAACTGAAGAATGTAGATTGGAGACAGATGTTTGAGGGCAAATCAATATCTGGTAGATGGGAGGATTTCAAGTATAAGTTGATAGGAACTCAGGACCGGCACGTTCCTTTAAGGATGAAGGATAAGCATGGCAAGTTTAGGGAATCTTGGATAGCGAGAGATATTGTAAGCCTAATCAAAAAGAAAAAGGAAGCATTTATCAAGGCTAGGAGGCTGGGAACACACAAAGCAAAGGTGGAATACAAAGAAAGTTGAAAGAAACTTAAGCAAGTAGTCTAGCGGGCTAAAAGGAGTCATGAAAAGTCATTGGCCAACAGGATTAAGGAAAATCCCAAGGCTTTTTATACATATATAAAGAGTAAGAGGGTGGCCAGGCAGAGGGTTGGCCCACTTAAGGACAGGGAAGGGAATTTATGTGTGGAACCAGAGGAAATGGGCAACGTATTAAATGAGTACTTGGCATCAGTATTCACCATAGAGAAGGATTGGTGGATGATGAGTCTGGGGAAGGGTGTGTAGATAGTTTGGGTCATGTTGAGATCAAAAGGAAGGAGATATTGGGGATCTTGAAAAACATTAAGGCAGACAAGTCCCCAGGGCCTGATAGGATATACCCCAGAATACTGAGAGAGGCAAAGGAGGAAATTGCTGGGGCCTTGAGGGAAATCTTTGTAACGTCACTGGCTACAGGGGAGGTCCCAGAGGATTGGAGAATAACCAATGTTGTTCCTTTGTTTAAGAGAGGTGGCAAGGATAATCCAGCCAGAACATAGAACAGTACAGCATAGTACAGGACCTTCGGTCCATGAAGTTGTGCCGACTTGTACTAATATCAATCTACCCTGCAGCTAATTACAGGCTGATGAGCCTTACATCAGTGGTAGGGAAATTATTGGAGAGGATTCTTCGAGATAGGATTTACTCCCACCTGGAAATCAATGAGCATATTAGCGAGAGACAACATGGTTTGTGAAGGGGAGATCATATTTCACTAACTTGATTGAGTTTTTTGAGGAAGTGACGAAGATGATCGACGAGAGTAGGGCAGTGGATGTTGTCTACATGGACTTCAATAAGGCCTTTGACAAGGTCCCTCATGGCAGGCTGATACAGAAGGTAAGGTCGCACGGGGTCAGAGGTGAGCTTGCAAGATGGATAAAAAACTGGCTCGGTCATAGAAGACAGAGGGTAGCAGTGGAAGAGTGTGTTTCTGAAGGAGGGCTGTGACTAATGGCGTTCTTCAGGGATCAGTGTTGGGACCTTTGCTGTTTGTAATATATGTAAATGATTTGGAGGAGAATGTAACTGGTCTGATTAGTAAGTTTGCCCTTGGCACAAAGGTTGGTGGAATTGCGGGTAGTGATGAGGACCGTCAAAGGATACAGCAGGATATAGATTGGTTAGTTACTTGGGCAGAGAAATGGCAGATGGATTTAATCTGGAAAAATGTGAGGTAGTGCATTTTGGAAGGTCTAATCCAGATGGAAAATATACAATAAATGGCAGAACCCTTAAGAGTACTGATAGGCAGAGGGATCTGGGTGCACAGGTACACAGGTCACTGAATGTGGCAATGCAGGTGGAAAAGGTAGTCAACAAGGCATATGGCATGCATGCCTTCATAGGCGGGGGCACTGAGATTAAAAATTGACAGGTAATATTGCAGCTTTATAGAACCTCAGGTTGCATTTGGAATATTATGTTCAATTCTGGTCGCCACACTACCAGAAGGATGTGGTGGCTTTGGAGAGGGTACAGAACAGATTTACCAGGATGTTGCCTGGTATGGAGGGCATTAGCTATGAGGAGAAGTTGGAGAAGCTTAGGATGTTCTGACTGGAACAACTGAGGTTGAGGGGCCACCTGATAGAGGTCTATAAGATTATGAAGGGCATGGACAGACTGGACAACTAGAAGCTTTTTCCGAGGATGGAAGAGTCAGTTACCAGGGGCCATGGGTTTACACAGAGGGTGGTGGGTGCCTGGAACTCGCTGCCGGGGGAGGTAGTGGAGGCAGATACTATAGTGACTTTTAAAGGGCGTCTTGACAAATACATGAATAGGATGGGAATAGAGGGATATGGTCCCTGGAAGGATAGGGGGTTTTAGTTGTGATGGGCAGCATCTTGGTGCAGGCTTGGAGGGCCAATGGGCCTGTTCCTGTGCTGTAATTTTCTTTGTTCTTTGTTCTAATTTAGGTAGGATACATAAAAGACATATAAAGATTCAGAGATAAAGATTCAGAGAGCTGTTAACCATTGAAGACACCAATACAGCTCACAGGAAAAGCCAGAAATGTCCATTGACGAAGGTATCCTGGAATGAGGTGGCTGTGGAGATCAGGACCTACGGGCAGCTCAGTAGAATCTGGTTCCCGTGCCACAGCTGAACTGCTGTGTTCCACCAAGTTGTGCACCATTCTCTACTTAATGCTTCTTGTTCCCATGTGTGAGCAAAGAATGGATACTGGAACTCTACTGAACTCTTCAAAAACAATTTTTCTGTAAGCCTAGATGCTATGTTTAGTTTGTAAATCAGAGATTTTAATTCATGCACATTCCCCTGCCACTTAAAAGTTCCTTGATGTTTGAGGTTAGACAGTGAGTGTTTGCAGGAATCATAGAATCCCTACAGTACAGAAGCAGGTCAAGTCCACACCGACATTCTGAAGAGTATCCCATCCAAACACACCTATCCCCGTAACCCTGCATTTCCCATGGCCAATCCACCTAACCTGCACATCTTTGGACTGTGGGAGGAAACTGTAGCACCTGGAGGAAACTCATGCAGACACAAGGAGAATGTGCAAACTTCACACTGACAGCTGCCTGAGGGTGGAATCAAACCCAGGTCCGTTGTACTGTGAGGTAGCAGGGGTAGCCACCGAACCACCATGCCTCCTAGGATTCCTGGCTTATGAACATCAGAACCCTGTACGATGCTGTCCACATGAGACACCCACACATTACTACTGAATGTGTACAAAATAAGATTTGGCTGGCAACAAGTAGCTGATTAAACTGTGGATTAGTTACCAGTTGTCGATGGCCTTTGTCAACAACTATGTGATTGAATAACTTGGGAGCGTGAACGAGATAACCCAAAAGCCTTCAAATCTCCTGAAAGAGAAATGCTATTCCTATCTCTGCAGAAAAAAAAATCACTTAAAGCCTGAAGAAAGCCATTTTATTTTCCCTTACTGGTTCCTGTAACCTTTTAACCAATAAGTCAGAGATTTTATAAGCTGTGCACCAGTCACTCTGTGCCTCCTGCAATACAATTGAAAGTGCCTGAAGAAGGAGATCAAGGAGCAGCAAATCCTGCCAAGTCAGACGAATCATCTCCGTAAACACTGTGGACAGATGATATGGAAGTGCTGGTGTTGGACTGGGGTGGACAAGCTCAGAAATCACACGACACCAAGTTATAGTCCAACAGGTTTATTTGAAAGCACAAGCTTTCAGAGCCTCAGTCCTTCTTCAGGTGTTAGCGTAGAGGTACAATCTCTCTCTCACTAACACCCGAAGAAGGACTGAGGCTCTAAAAGCTTGTGTTTTCAAATAAACCTGTTGGACTATAACCTGGTGTTGTGTGATTTCTGACGCTGTGGACAAAGACCTTTGATCTATCTTCCCAGTTTTCCTTACACCAATACTATCAATTTTCTTTTGTGTATGTCTGCACGTGTGTGTAGAGGAAGTTTTATCAGGGTGGGGGTGGGTTCACTATTTTAACTGGTAGAGAAATACATCAATAGTTTGTTGTTGTTTACCTGTAGCTAGTCATTTTATTTGTAATAAGTTGTAATTCTTGTGAAGAACAGAAACTTGGTCTTTGCTTTCTGTTAACTTGAGTCTAGAAAGACAGGTAAATTGCAGAAATTTTGCATAATTTTATAAAATCTTTAACTTTATTGATGACTCTGGGAATGGAAGGCCTTGTTTTCCAGTGAGGGTGAGGATTCCCAAGAATCGATGGAGCTATATTTTTGCAGGGTGGCTTTGAACACATCCTTAAAAATTTCCTCTGCCCTTCCAGTAATCTCTTGCTGTGATGAAGCTTGGAGTAGTGAGCTTGTTTTGGAAGTCTTGTGTCAGGCATATAGAAAACGTGGCCCACACAATGCAGCTGATTGACATAACAAGTACCAATGCTGGGGATAACAAGGTGCAGAGCTGGATGAACACAGCAGGCCAAGCAGCATCAGAGGAGCAGGAAAGCTGACATTTTGGGTCTGGACCTCATTTTTCCTCGTTTTTCAAGGACCGCAACTTCCACTCCACAGTGGTCGAAAACGCCCTCGACCACGTCTCTCGCATTTCCTGCATCTCATCTCTCACACCACGTCTCCGCAATAGCAACCAAAACAGAATCCCCCTCGTCCTCACGTACCACCCCACCAACCTACGGATCCAACGCATCATCCTCCAGCACTTCTGCCATCTGCAATCTGACCCCACCACCAAAGACATTTTTCCCTCCCCACCCTTAACTGCCTTCCGGAGGGACCACTCTGTCCATGACTCCCTCGTCCGCTCCACAGTCCCCACCAGCCCCACCACCCCTGGCACTTTTCCCTGCAACCGCAGGAAGTGCTACACCTGCCCCTACACCTCACCCCTCACCCCCATCCCAGGCCCCAAGAAAACCTTCCACATCAAACAGATGTTCACCTGCACATCTGCTAATGTGGTATACTGTATCTGCTGTTCCTGTTGTGGCCTCCTCTACATTGGGGAAACCAAGCGGAAGCTTGGAGACTGCTTTGTGGAACACCTATGCTGGGTTCGTGACAAACGGCTGCACCTCCCAGCCGCGAACGATTTCAACTCCCCCTCCCACTCCTTGGACGACATGTCCATCCTGGGCCTCCTGCAGTGCCACAATGATGCCACCCGAAGGTTGCAGGAGTAGCACCTCATATTTCGCTTGGGAACCCTGCAACCCAATGGTATCAATGTGGACTTCACAAGCTTCAAAATCTCCCCTCCCCCGATTGCATCCCAAAACCAGCCCAGCTCATCCCTGCCTCCCTAATATGTCCGTCCTTTCTCCCACCTATCCCCTCCTCCCACCTCAACCCCCACCCCTACCTCCCACCTACGAGCCTCATCCCTGCCTCCTTGACCTGTCCGTCTTCCCTGGACTGACCAACCCCCACCCTAACTCCCCACCTACACTCACCTTTACTGGCACCGTCCCTGCCTCTTTGACCTGTCCATCTCCTCTCCACCTATCTGCTCCTTTATCCATCTTCCATCTGCCTCCCCCTCTCTCTCTATTTATTTCAGAATCCCCTTCCCCTCCCCCATTTCTGAAGAAGGTTCCAGACCCGAAATGTCAGCTTTCCTGCTCCTCTGATGCTGCTGGGCCTGCTGTGTTCATCCAGCTCTACACCTTGTTATCTCAGATTCTCCAGCACCGGCAGTTCCTACTATCTCTGAACCAATGCTGGGGATGTTGGCCTGAGATGAGAACACATTGTGTCTGCCATTGAACTTGCAGGACTTTGAATAGGTATCAGTGATAATATTTCTTCAGTAATTTGAGGTAGCTGTTGTACATTGTCCATTGACTTCAATGCATATGGAAGAATTGGTTACACTGCTGCCATTATTGGAAAGATCAACACCCAAATAGACAGTTTAAATATAATTAGCAGAGGTAGCAATGCCAATATGAGAACAAACTTTGCATGTAGTTAATTATTAAGATTTGGAATGCATTGACTGAGATTGTGAATAAAGTGGGTTCAATTGCAGCATTCAGAAGAGAATTGAATTGTTATCTACAAGCTAAAATGTATAAGGTTATGGGAAGAAAGTAGGCACTGGCTCTAAGTGAATTGCTCACTTATAGGGCTAGTGCAAACATGGTGGGCTGAATAGCCTTTTCCTGGATTGTTTCCAATTCAACTTTGACTTACAGTATTGAACTACAATAATGAAAGGGGGTTGGTTAGCTTAGGTGATTGGTTTGCATTGCAGCATAACATCGATAGCATGGGTTCACTTCCTGCACCAGATGAGTCTACCAGGAAGGATGTTCCTTCTCAGCTTCTCCCCTTGCTTGCAGCGTGATGACCCTCAGGTTAAATCACCACCAGTCATCTCTCTCTAATGAGCAAGCAGCCCTATGGTTCGGTGGGACTATGGTGACTTTACCTTCACAATAATGAGTGGTTCAATAGTGAAACGGTGAAGACTTGATCTAATGAGCTGAGTGTTTACTATCATTAATAAATGAACCAAACTTCAATTGACAGTAAATTGACATCTCTCTTGCTGCAGCTCCTTTATTTGTTTTTATAACCTCAGCCTTATTTTCAATTGACTGTGTTCACCATAAAGGAATGGAAACTGGACAGTTCTAAATTAATGTTTTGTGGTAGTTTTAATTAAGTTATTCAATTTTTTCAACTAAACTGAACATAAAAAAGAGGATAGTACCAAACATGCAAGAAACCCTTTTGATAATTAGCCTGAATAGTCATTCTTTGTGTGAGTCTAGATGAGGCATGAGCTGTTTAACCACATGGGGCATTGTAGAGGAATTATAATTCTGCATTTTCTTCTTATTCATCATGTGACCTGGGCATCATTTATGGAGACCTTTGGAAGAGGCTGAGATGGATCATCCACTCAGCACTTCTGGCTGAAGATTATTGTGAGTGTTTCAGCATTATCTGTAACACTGATGTGCTCAACTCCCTCACCTTTGCGACTATTTCTGGAGCCTCCCCCTTCTGTTAATTGTTTAATTGTCCACCACCGTTCATCACTGGCTGTGGTGGTCTGTAAAGCTTAGATCTGATCTGATGGTTGTTGAATTGCTTAGCTCTACATATCAATCGCTCTTTCTGCAGTTTGGCATGCAAGCTTTGTCAGATTGATACTTTATTTTTAGGTATCTCTACACATACTTATTTTACAGTGAGAAGGCAACCAGAAGTAGAAGCTTTTAATGTTTCATTTCCCTCTAATATGGAGATCATACAGAGTAGCTTTGACATTGATCTACCCAAATTCATGTAAAACAGTACAGATTTTCTGGTCTCTCTAGATTAATGCCACATCACATTAGCTATTAGAAGAAAGTGAAATTCACTGTCAAATAACATCAACACACTTGTAAAACAATAACAAACATTGAATATGTACAGTTATGGAAAATTAACATGTTGGCTGTATAAACATAGATATTTTCTTTGATAATGCAACACTTTTAATACATTGCTTGTTTCCAAAGCTGTAGGTGCCTGAACAACTGTGTTCAAATGCTGCTTCTTTACTGGTGCAGATCAGGCTACTTGCCAGTATGAGTCTATTTGAGCTGTTTTGATAAATGGTTTAGTGTCACATAAACTGTAAAGTACCTATGGACACAAATCTTTGACTAAATTGCCTGTGCTTATTCATTTATTGCAGCTCTTTTCTTCTGTAGAGCCTTCATGAGATCTGACATAAGGTCTGGCTTGTCTGAGGAAACACCTCCTCCAGGTCTGTTGCTGGAGGTCATTGTTGGATTCTCACTCCTCTTTGGCACTTCTGGCTTTTTCACAGCATTAATAGTTGGATTAGAAGCAAGAGGTGGAGGAGGAGGTGGCGGTGGTGGTCCTCCAGAATTGTTGTTGAAACATGGAGGAGGAGGCGGCAGGAAATCAGGTGGTGGTTCTGGAAAGTTCTCTGGATCTGGAGGAGGAGGAGGTAACTCTGCAATGTGTGCATTTGACTTTAGTTGGTTATTTGCACCTGAATTTTTCCGTTTGATTGCAGTAGGAGGCGGTACTGCAGATGTAGTAGAAGGGAAGTGACGGGTAGGTACTGCAGGAGGACCTGGCTTTCGTATGGCTGGCTCTTGAGGAGGCTGAAAAAGTGGAGGGGGAGGTTCAAAGGATGGAGGGGGAGGTGGTAGCTCCTCTTCTTCAGCCTGCGAGGACTCCTGATATCCAAGTTGAGGAGGTGGCGGTGGCAGGTTGATATCAATATTATAAGTCGTCTTCTCCTTTGATTTTAAAAATAAACATTAATATGTGGGTCAGACATTAAAAAAAGAATACTCATGTAGCAAACACTGAATCTCCCTTGTTTTTGTTGGTTAATGGTCCAGTTACTGCTCAGATTTTGCTGGTTTCATCAGACTAGTATCTTAATCAGTGCAGTGCATCTTAAGACCAGGTTTGTAAACTGATTTAATGTGGAAATTATAGCATCTTAAAAAGGGTGCTGGCTCACATCTGATGGCATCGTACATTGCAAGTGGCAGACAAATGTATAAAGCTGTTACAAAAAGAATGAGGTACTTCTCTTAACAAATAGAGGCTACAAGTGCAAAAGCAAAAAGAAAATCTTTTAGTTTCCGATTTTACCGATAAGACCTTATCTAAAGTATTGCATCCAATTCTGGGTACCACACTGTAAGAAAAGTGTCTTGGTCTTGGTGAGAAAAGGTTTACTACAATGATTCTAGGGATACTAGGGATGAGGGGCTTTGGTCAGTGGAAAGACTGGAGAAATATGGACATGGGGAAGTTTCTTCACGACACAGAGAAGGTCAAAGGAAGTTTCGGAGTGCTGTTCAAAATCATGAAACATTTTGAGAAAATAGATAAGGAGATTTTATGGGCTAGTATACCATGTTGCACATTAATGTCCTCTGAACAAATATTTTAAAAGTTGGTCAGTAACTGGAGTTCACAGATTTCAATCATTAACAGAAATACCAGAGGGAGCTGAGAAGAGATTATTTGTACAGAGATATTTTGATCTGGAATGGATCACCTGGAAGCATATTCATTAATTCAAAAAGCAATTGGATATACACTTGAAAAAGAAATAATGCAAGACTATAGGGAAAGAACTGGGCGATGGAATTAATTGGATAGTTCTTTCAAAGAGGCCACCATTGGCGTGATGAGCTGAGTGTCCTCCGTCCATGTGCCACATTATTCTGGGATTCTAAGAGCTGTTTGCACGCCCAACTTTGTCTCCTTATCACGCTACACCAAATTAACTAACTGTGTGATTATAAATAAAAACAGAAAACGCTGGAGAACTCAGCAACTCTAGCAGCATCTGTGGAGAGAGAAACAGAGTTAATGTTTTGAGTCTAATGTGAATTTTCTTTGGATTCTATTTTGAATTAATGGTCTCAAGAAGTTAACCCTGTTTCTCTCTCCACAAATGCTGCCAGACCAGCTGAGTTTCTCCAGAATTTTCTGTTTTTGTATCAGATCGCCAGCATCCACACTACTTTGCTTTTATACAACTGCGTGATCACATGTACTATGAAATGGAGGCATAATATCGATTTTTGTCTGGAATTACTTGCAGAAAATTCTGTTGCTGTGGGTTATATTGAAGTGACATGAATTCACGTCCATCCTAAACATGCAGTGCTTTGAAAACACTCACCTCGAGAAACTTCCTTATCACGTCTACAGTTCATTTGGCTCAATTTGGGTTTAACCAAAAAAACAAGTTTAATGAAGGGAAAAAATAATCTAAATGGCAGTCTTTTTCATGTAACCAGCTAATATTTGGAACAACATTCGCAAATGATAATCTGTTTAAGAAATTTCCTTGAATAGACCAGGTCCCAGCTCCTGAAGTGTATTATTAATGCAGCTGAGGTCCATACTGTGGGCAAAGCCTCATTGGAAATTAATGAAATTCAGTGGAGGAAATAATTTTTATAAAAGCACTATTTTGGAGAAACTTATGCTTCATTTATGCATCTTCATTCACAGGATGAGGGCATCATTGGCTAGTCCAGCATTTTTTGCCCACCCCTAATTGCCCAGAGGACAGTTGAGAGTCAACCACATTGCTGGTGGGTCTGGCATCACATGTAGGCTAGACCATGTAAGGTCCTTCTATTAGTGAACCAGATGGGTTTTTAATTCAACAATGAATTCATGGTTATCATTAGACTCTTAATTCCATGTATTTATTGAATTCAAATTCCAGCATCTGCTGTGGTGGGATTTGAACCAGGCTTCCAGAACTTTACCTGGGTCAACAATCTGGTGACAATACCACTAGGCCATTGCCTCCCCATATTATTTTATGCCTGGGCCTACCAAGAGATTGACTATGTTGTCCAAGTAGAACCTTACACAACTTACCCGTGTCATATGGACAAACTCAGAAGGTGCATTCAAATTTCAGGCTCATTATGTACGTAAAATGTTATGTTTTAAGTGGAAAATGATACAACTTGGTGATGTAATTGGTTTCAGTTTGTGCTTTCCACTAAAGCAATTACGCAAGATTAAGTACATATATTAGTGCAACGAGCAATTTGCTGGTATTATCGGCAGCAACCAGGTGAAGAATACCTGTTCGTACGTTGTGTAGTGGCTGTTGCAGTGAGCAAGGTTTATTGAAAGCTCCATGTGCTCATCCCATTTATGGGATGCAACAAACATAAAGTAGTAAGGAGTAAAGTTAGCTTCTGAGAAATCTTTTATATTGTATCCCATTGTAGCTGATCCAGCCAGCTAAACACATACACAAGACACGACAGTCAAACATTTGGGGAAAATTCATGCATTTACTAGTTGCTAAAGATTTCACAGAAATAAATCCCCCAAATTACTTCAGCTTTCACTTTGCTTACCTGTGCACTCTTCCAGGATTCAGGAAATGCTGGACTGACTGGGTTCAATGCTTTCTGGGGTTGGCCTGGATGTCCATTTGGTTGAGGAGTAGCTTAATGACAAAACAGAGAAAAAAGTTAATAATTCTACTCAGGCAGAACAATATTAAACAAGGAAGATTTATTTGGTGCAATTAAGAAGTACACCTTAAATAAGTGAAAAACGTATATTTTTTATAAAAACACACTGAAATTAAAGGACAATATATCTTATTTATTTCAGTTTCAGAATGAGGTTAAAAACTGAGAGGATGCAAGTCTAGCAACCTGCTGTCCCTATTAGCTGGGACTGAAGAAATGTTTGACATGGTGAAGTTGAGGAAAGGGCCAGAGAGGGATAAAATCCAAAGGAAGATAACACCTTTCTGTGTTTCTCTCGCATTAATTTTACTGAAAAGCAGAATTTATAGCAAGGCTAATCTACCAGTTTTCATTCTGTCCAGATCATCTTTAATGACCAACGTGATTATGGTAACATCTAGTCACTGTACCTTCAACTGGCTGAGATATAAAATGAGGCAGCAGGAAACTCCTCAAATCAAATATATTTGATGGTGCCATTTGGAAAAAAATGCCTTAATTAACGATTTTTGATGATAATCAGTTTTTAATTTACAAATCATTGGCTGTAAAATTATAATAATGACAATCCACACATCAGTTTACATTGTTATATGACAAAGTATCAGACTTATGCATACCACAATATGTGTTTACAAACATTGACACATCAGTACATAAGCTCTGACTTTTCGTGTTAGCAGATAAGACAATTTGGATTTTCATACTCTGAGCATGCAGCAAGTTCTAGATTTATGTACTTGTGTTTTATGAGCATAGAAACATACAAATTAGGAGCAGAAATAGGCCATTGAGCCTTTGAGTCTGCTCCGTCATTCAATAAGATCATGGCTGATCTGTTTGTGTTCTGGAGAGGAAATATCCTTTCCAAATCCACCTAGTTGAAACCATTCAGAATCGTACATCCTTCAATCAAGTCACCCCCCAGTCTTCTAAACTCCAGTGGGAACAAGCCAATTTTATCTAATCTTTTCTCATAAGACAACCTGCTCAGTTAAGGTATCAAATAACCCCTTTGAACTCTCTCCAACACATTTACATCTTTTTAAAATAAGGAAACCAAAACTGTACACAGAATTGGAGATGTGATCTTACCAATGCCCTCTATAGCTGAAGGATAGTATTCAATTCCTTTCTCAAAATACAATGGTATTCCATTAGCCACCTTAATTACTTGCTTGCAGTAGAACAAATACATGTCTCTGCACCTCAGAGTTCTGCAATTGGTCTCTGTTCAGGTAATACTTCCCTTCTTTATACTTCCTGCCAAAATGACCAACATCACATTTCCCACATTATATTCCAGTTGCCAGATTTTTGCTCACTCACTTATATCAGTCTACAACCTCCTTACATTCTCTTGACAGCATATTTTCCTACCTGTCTCTGGGTCAACGGCAAATTTAGTTCCCATGCCTCAACTAAGTCATTGACATAAACTATAAAATGTTGGTACCTCAACACAGAGCCGTACAGAACCCACTCACCACATCCTACTAATCAGAAAAAAACCCCATTTATGCATACTGTTTTTGCTGATAGTCAGACAATCTTCTAGAAAGCTAGTATGTTAATTCCCTATACCATGTGCTTCAGCTTTGCGTAATAACCTTTGATGTCAAATGCTTTCTGTAAATCCCTTATAGAACATATCAACAATTGCTATTCTGTAGCACTAAATTTGGCTGCACATTACCAGCAGTCAATGTCATAAATGCACAAAACACATATTTTGTGTAATTGATTCTAATTACAGAAAAACAAATCCCACATTTCAGGAATTTGTGATGTGAGTAAACGTTAAAGAAATTTTACTTGTCTCATTTTGAAGAGGAAAATTCATCAAAATTTTCAAGTAGAATTGTTTGTGATGATAGATCAAAACCACAAAGTGTCCATAGGCATTTTTAAAAAAAAATCCAAAATGTGTTGTTTTAAATGAAGGACCATGACAGAAACACAGCGAATTCAAATTTAGTGATTGTCCAGCAAAGTCCTGTTCAAACACACATTTAAATTGTCAGGAATATTTCAAATACGGACAGATAACAAGGGATACTGGATATCACTTCCTCTCAGCAGAAAGCCACTTCTTGCCGATGTGTCTGTTTTACTCTCCAGGAATATACAGAAAAATGGATTAAGAAGCCCATTTCAGCTGTACTGGCAGAAACTAATGGAACTGACACTATTGTATGTACCAGCCTGCATTTGAGCATTAGTGTGGTATGAAGGTCACACTTGAAGAACTAGCCCCAGTTTCCCTTGTATTGCAGCTAAAGATTCTTTTCACTCTGAGTGCTGTAAACTAATTAACAACAAAAGAACTTCATTCAGCTTACAAAGCCGAGAATATTGAAAAATCAACTGTTTAAATACCAATGTCTACATTACCGGTAACCCATATTGCAATAGCTGCAATGGTTAACCATTCTCTCTCGGAATAATTCAGAGACTGATCTGCATAACTTTTCTTTTTGGAATCACTTCATCTTTAATCAGTATGTGTGCTGTGTTGTGTTGTGTTACTAATTCTTCTCAGGTATAGAAAGAATGGCTAAATTGGCTCATTTGGTGCTAGGAGAAAAATATCTACAAGGAAAGGGATCCTTTTTAAATTAGTATTATTGTAAACAACGAAAAGGGTGGGCGAATAAAAAAGGGGAGCCAGTTCATCCCTCCCTCATACCAGTTTATGGTATCCTGTCTGAGACTGGAATGAATTGGAACCTTTACCCAGATCTTGACATAACAAATTGACAACATTGATTCAAATAAAAGTTGCTCACTATGGCAAATGGTTCAAATATCAGGGACACAAATGAGAAAATAAATGATTAGAAAAGTAAATTGGAACTTTTTCATCCAAAGGAAAGTAATGATGAAACTTATTACTAGGAAAAGATGATTGAACCAAACATTAAACATCAATATGACACATTAGTTGAATGTTCATTTGGCTCTGTTGGTACCACTTTTGCTTCAGTATCCAAAGATTGTGGATTCAAGCCTTCCTTCAGGATTTAGTTAGCTACTCTAAGCCAACACAGAGACTTTTTCCTAGGGTGGAGGTAGCTATTACAAGGGGGCATAGTTTTAAGGTGAGTGGAGGTAGATATAGGGGAGACGTCAGAGGTACGTTCTTTACTCAGAGAGCGGTAAGGGCATGGAATGCATTGCTGGAGAGGGTAGTGGAGTCGGCCTCATTAGAAGCATTTAAGTGGCTATTAGATAGGCATATGGATAATAGTATAAGGTAGGGATGGAGGTTAGATAGACCTTAGATTCAGGGTAAAAGTTCGGCACAACATCATGGGCAGAAGGGCCTGTACTGTGCTGTACTGTTCTATGTTCTAACACGTTGGAACACTTGTAGGCTGTTTTAGATGAAGCTCTTGTTGCTTATTTCCTTGAATGTAAAAATTATTAGGTTATTTAGAGATAGTCAACATGGCTTTGTCAGAGGGGGGGGTCATGCCTGACAAATTTGTTTGAATTTTTTGAAAATATGATCAAGTGTGTGGATCAGGGAAATTCAGTTGATGTGATTATATGGAATTTAGCAAAGCTTTTGACAAGATCTCGCATGGGAGATTGATTGAAAAGGTGATAGCACTTAGAATTGAGGGAAACTTGGTGAGATGGATCAGAACTTGCTTTAGCAATAGGACAGAAAGGGTAGTGGTGTACGGCTGTTTAGGTGACTGGAGGCCGGTGTCCAGTGGCGTACCACAATGATCAGTACTGAGACCCTTATTGTTTGTTATATGTATAAATGGTATAGATGAAAATGGGAATGTTAAGCAAATTTGCAGACAACACCAAGATTGGTAGAGTGGTTAAAAGTGAAGAAGATGGTTGTATGTTACAGGAAGACACAGATAGGTTAGTCAGATGGGCAGACCAGTGACACTTGGTATTTATTCTGATAATTGTGAGGTGATGCACTTTGGAAGTAGACACAAAATGAGAGAGTATTTAATGAATGACAGGACACTGGGCGGCTCAGAGGAACAGAGGGATCTTGGGGTAATTATTCACAGATCCCTGAAGTCAGCAGAGCATGTGAATAGGACAGTTAAGAAGGCATAAGGGATACTTGCTTTCAACAGTCATGACATTGAGTATAAGAGCAAGGAGATAATGTTGGAGTTGTACAGAGAGTTAGTTAGGCCACAAATGGAGTACTGTGTGCAGTTCTAGTCACCTTGCTGCAGGAAGGATATGAAAGCACTAGAAGGGGGTACAGAGGAGGTTCACCAGAATGCTGCCTCACACACCAGTGACCCAGGTTCGATTCCACCCTCAGGTGATTGTCTGTATGGAGTTTGCATGTTCTGCCCGAGTCTGCATGGGTTTCCTCCGGGTATTCCGGTTTCCTCTCACAGTCCAAAGATGTGCATGCTAGGTGGATTGGCTATGTTAAATTGCCCATAGTGTTCAGGGATGTGTAGATATAGGTGGGCTATTGGGAGATGGGTCTGGGTGGGATGCTCTGAGGGTCAGTGTGGACTTGTTGGGCCAAAGGGCCTGTTTCCACACTGTAGGGATTCTATGAAAATAAATCTATGAATGGAACAATTGAGCTATAAGGAGAGCCTAGATAGGTTTGAATTGTTTTCTCTGAGGGGAGACATGATTGAGGTGTATAAGATTATAAGGGGTATGGACAGGGTGAATAGACAGCAGCTGTTCCCCTTGGTTGAGGGGTCAATCACAAGAGAGCATAGTTTTAGGGCAAGGGGCAGGAGATTCAGAGGGGATTTGGGAAAAAATTGTTTTCACTCAGCGGGTCGTGGGAATCTGGAATGCACTGCCTGGGAAGCTAGTGGAGGCTGAAAACCTTACAATCTTTAAAAAAAAATTGGATGACCACTTTAAATGTCATAATATTCAAGAATATGGGACAAGTGCAGGAAATTAAGATTAGCGCACTTTTTGTGGTAATTATATCGGTGCAGACTTGATGGGCCAAAGGGCCTTTTCTGCACTGCATGAATCTATGAATCTATTACATTTCATCCTCAGTCAATACCAAAAAAAATCACATTAACTGCAGACATGTTATTTGTGGGACCATGTTGACTTTGCTTATTAACTACAGTGACTCTACTTCAAAGAAACATATTGGCCCTGAAACACTTGAGGATACCCTGAGAATATTGATAAGGTGCTATACAAATACAAGTTCTTACTATTCCAAACAGAAAAGATGGAGAGATATCATAGTTGATGATCTATGTGTGAAAACAAGACCAATGAGGTTTTTTTTCTGTGGATAAAAATGAGATATATCACAAACATTTGAGATCAACAGCAATGCACTGATATCAGAAAAAAGTCTGGAAACTAAACAAAAGCATAGATGTACCTGGAACGGTGCTTGTGCTATTGACAGGTTCTGCATTTGAAAAATTTGTCCATCGTGAGGCCAGACCAGCCCTTTGTACTGCCACTTTGTAATTGTCATACAATGTTTTACTGTACTAAAAACAGAAAAGAGAACTTGTTATCCTTCATGACTGAGACTTTTTTTAATGTAACTGCTTTTTATTTCAAAAATACACTTTATTCATAAAAAGTCTCTTTGTATATATACATTGTCACAACAGCAGTTCAACTCGGTACAGTTGCATATCAAGTAAATAAACAAAACATTGGGCTTTGACTCTATCCAAAAAACCAAGGACCTCTCTTACACATACAATACGAATATTTACATATATTTGAAGTGATAGGAGTGTCTGATAACTGAAGAGACCCCTATTTAACTTCAGCAAAAACACCTCAGACGGCAGCTGCCCCAAGCTTTAGTGTGTCCCTCAGCACGTAGTCCTGGACCTTGGAATGTGCCAATCTGAAACACTCAGTCGGGGTCAAATCCTTGCCCTGGGAGATCAACAAGTTTCAGGCAGACCAAAGAGTGTCTTTCACTGCGTTGATGGTTCTCTGTTTGTCTCGATGTGTGTCTCGCAGAACAGACCGATGACTGAGACAGTGAGAGAAATTCTTCATCCAACTGATTGTCAGTCTTAGTAAGCCAATGTTAATCATTGATATTGGTATTGGCGAACCCCTTATTGTACAGAGATAATAGGAACTGCATATGCTGGAGAATCGGAGATAACAAGGTGTAGAGCTGGATGAACACAGCAGGCCAAGCAGCGTCAGAGGAGCAGGAAGGCTGACGTTTCGGGCCTAGACCCTTCTTCAGAAATGGGGGAGGGGAAGGGGGTTCTGAAATAAATAGGGAGAGAGGGGGAGGCGGATAGAAGATGGATAGAGGAGAAGATAGATGGAGGGGAGACAGACAGGTTAAAGAGGCAGGGATGGAGCCAGTAAAGGTGAGTGTAGGTGGGGAGGTAGGGAGGAGATAGGTCAATCCAGGGAGAACAGACAAGTCAAGGGGGCGGGATGAGGTTAGTAGGTAGAAGATGGAGGTGGGGCTTGAAGTGAGAGGAGGGGATAGGTGGGAGGAAGGACAGGTTAGGGAGGCGGGGACGGGCTGGGCTGGTTTTGGGATGCGGTAGGGGGAGGGGAGATTTTGAAGCTTGTGAAGTCCACAATCCCCTCCACACTTCCCTCTAGACCTACCTCACCCGGCACTTTTCCCTGCAACCGCAGGAAGTGCTACATCTGCCCCTACACCTCCCCCCACACCCCCATCCCAGGCCCCAAGAAGACTTTCCACATCAAGCAGATGTTCACCTTCACATCTGCTAATGTGGTATACTGTATCCGCTGTTCCTGTTGTGGCCTCATCTACATCTGGGAAACCAAGCGGAGGCTTGGGGACCGCTTTGCAGAACACCTACGCTCGGTTCGCACTAAACAACTGCACCTCCCAGTCACGAACCATTTCAACTCCCCCTCCCATTCCGCAGACGTGTCCATCCTGGGCCTCCTGCAGTGCCACAACGATGCTACACGAAGGTTGCAGGAACAGCAGCTCATATTTCGCTTGGGAACCCTGCAGCCCAATGGTATCAATGTGGACTTCACAAGCTTCAAGATCTCCCCTCCCCCTACCGCATCCCAAAACCAGCCCAGCTCGTCCCCACCTCCCTAACCTGTCCTTCCTCCCACCTATCACCTCCTCCCACCTCAAGCCACACCCCCATCTCCTACCTACTAACCTCATCCCGCCCCCTTGACCTATCTCCTCCCTACCTCCCCACCTACACTCACCTTTACTGGCTCCATCCCCGCCTCTTTGACCGGTCTGTCTCCTCTCCATCTATCTTCTCCTCTATCCATCTTCTATCCACCTCCCCCTCTCTCCCTATTTATTTCAGAACCCCCTTCCCCTCCCCCATTTCTGAAGAAGGGTCTAGGCCCGAAACATCAGCCTTCCTGCTCCTCTGATGCTGCTTGGCCTGCTGTGTTCATCCAGCTCTACACCTTGTTATCCCTTATTGTACAGATGAATTTGGTTAATGCAGATAAATTCCGGTCAAACAAGTATCTTTCAGTTTATAATTTTTCTAATCTACCAGTAAGGTAGACAGAAATATTCTATTTCTTCAAGTTATATTTGCTAAAAAATTTGTACAGAGTGCAAACTATTCAAAACTATAAACATATTAAATTGGGAGTGTAAGGTTTTAGGCATCCTTTTTGGAAAAGGTGAGATTGGATTGCATAAATGGAATTGCAGGATATGTTAGATTGCCCGCTTCTCCAAAGGAGCTGTCAAGGGAATGTAGTAGGGCTACCCTGACTTACATCCCATAATGATAAAAATATGCAGAAATGGGAATGTGGGCTGGGACTCCCAGCAACGGGTCCCAACTACCATTTTTGAGAACTTCCAAGTCAGCCTGACGTGATAAAAGTCCAGGCTTAAAAATTTATTAATCTTAAGCTTTGCAGATCAAAATTATAGCAGCACAATCATCTAACACCAAAGCCAAAAATAATTTATACTCTTAAAATAAAAGGGGGCTTTGCCTTGGATATTTAAAAAACTATTATTCCCATATATATCTAGTTTTATATTATAAACATATAAAGAGGTGCAGTGTCATATACTTATCATGATATTTCTTCTAGTATCATAATCCTAAGTGTTTTGAATGTCTACAGAGATTAATATTTTTTCCAAAAATCTACTGGAGCTTTCACTTAGAGAGAAAGTAAATAGCCACCTGCTCTTAAAATGCACTAATTGACTGGCTAACTGTTGTAAATTAAAAGAAAGGCTGTCTTTTTGCAATTTAGATAGATTTTATTATTCGCATATTTGAGGGTTTGCTTTGACAGCTAAGGTTATTATAAATATTTGGCTGAGTTTCAAAATCAGCAGTAAGTGGGGAGGTGTCTGTGTAGACTGATGGATTGGCAGTTTTAAGAGTTTATTAAAAGATGATCTGGCTTTGTTGTATAATGAAATAGAAGGATTTTACTACTGAATTACCACTGGAGGAGTTTTAGTTTTTTGAATGGCCTTGGTTTCTTTTTCAGTTTGAAGTACATTTTGAATGTCAGTTCTATTTGATTGTTAGAATAACTTTCTTTTAATGTCCACTTAAAATTCTTCCCATAGATATCCCATGGTTGCCGAAATATGCCTAGTGGACACTAAATAATTAGGGTTATGTGAGTTATGGGTGTGCAGGGGCCTGGTAGGCATGTGTAGGGGTACATGGACATTAAATGGGCATAGATACAAGAAGGACAAATGGGGCATATGGTTATGTGTAGTGTAAGGGCATGGCACAGGTTCATACTAGACATGGGAAGTTGAGGGACTAATGTGGTGAGTGTTCAGAATTTGTGAATGCGAAGGACAAAGTCCAAATAAGTAGAGCATGTGTTCCAAAGTTCCGACCTTGCCTTCCACTCACCAAGGTTGCATTGAGTCCCTTCCAAACCTAGCCCCCACTTCATGCCCCCAGTACAATCTCATTCCTTCTCCACAGGACATATCTGTTCTCTGATCAGCTATTAACTTAAGTTGCAGGCTTTGCCACTAGGAATTCAATTTGTCATAATTTGCCAGTCATTGTTACCAGAACAGACTAATATTCAAGAACAATAGTAACAAGAAAAATGTTCATTAATGCAATTGCTTTAAAATAACAAGTATAACAATAACAAAATAACAATTGCAAGTTGCTTCACAAAGAGAACAAAAATAGAGGACAATAACTGATGTATGCCTTTTTAAATGTAGAGAGAGAATTCACAATGCAAAAGATTTATAAGGGAGTTCTCGAGATTAAAACTAAGGTATTTGAAGGTTCTGTTAAAGAAACAAAAGTGATGGTGGTGATGAGGGTGTAGATGAAACACAAAATTCACATTGAAGACAGCAGAGTTTCTCATTAGCTGCACATTGTATAGAATTAACGGGGGCTGTTGATAAGTACATTGGACAAGCTGAATCCTGGGGTAACAAAAGGGTGGGTAAGACCTTTGGCACTTTTGTTGGGTGTGGGGTAGGGCCGCTGGGTCTTCTAAGTTTAGGGATAGACATTGTGAAGATGGAAATCTTGTTGAAGGATAGAATGTGGGTTTGGGACCTTAGTTCAGCAGAGTTCAATAAGCTTCCCTGATTGGATGTTTTTTTCATGCTAAATGTTGAGCTGGAGAGCGAATTAAAATCTAAGACAAATATTGAGAGGATTTGGTAGTATGTGATTAACATGGTGTTGCTTTTCTCTATGTTCAGTTAGTGTAACTTCTGAATTATCTAGGACTTGATGTTAATTAAAATTCTGACAACATAGAAAAAATAATGGATTTAAGGGTCTGGGTTGATCAATTAAATGCTACAATCTGTTATCCTGGGGCACTCAAATTTAAACTATATATATAAAACAAGTTAGCTTTGGCTGCACCCACATGACTCTTGGTAACTTGTTTGGGGAATGCTAATAGTAATAGTAGGTTCTCTGCTACTTTCAGAAGGACAGAATGAGATGAAGAGGAATAGCTCAAAGAGGGAAGATTTACAACAAAAAATAAGTAAAGCAGTTTAGAAGATAAGCATTGTAGGTGCTAGCCTTTTCTGACTAATGTTCCCATTACTCCATTTAAATAATAAGTTAATTGTTTCCATTTCTCACTCACCTTTCCTATTCGTATCCCCATTATCCACTGTTGTAGAGCCCAGGGATCGTCGCAGCACAGATACTTGATGTATTGTGACTCTTTCTGAATCTGAGGGTGCTAGAAAATTGGATTGATTACTAACGTTGGTGCTAATCTCGGATCTTTTAAAAGTGTTATGCATTCACCTTTTAGGATTTTACATGCAAAATTTAGATCAAGGTTTTTGAGAGACGCACTGGGACAATCTGATGGAAAGGAAAGACATTTACTTCTTATGAGGTTTCATTTGAACAAAGATTACCAAATTGATTACCAAATCAGGAAAATATATGTATCTTGCAGGCTAAAAAAAATTCAAATATCTAATTCCATTGAGAGGGACTGCAGCTGCGTGAAGCTAGAGTTTCAGTTGGCTGGTCAGTTTTTTTCTTATTTATTCATGGGATGTGGGCATTGCTGGCTAGCACAGTATTTCCCAACCTAATTGCCCAGAAAGTAGTCAAGAGTCAACAACATTGCTGCAGTTCTTGAGTCACATGTTGGCCAGACTAGTTAAGGACAGCATAAAAACTGAAAGAACTGACGATGCTATAAATCAGAAACAAAAACAGAAGTCGCTCTGAAAGCTCAGCAGGTCTGGCAGCGTCTGTGAAGAGAAATCAGAGTTAAGGTTTTGGATCCAGTGACCCCTTTCCTCACAACTGTAACTTCTCATTACAATTTTTGTTAAAGGATAGTAGTGAACCAGATGGGTTTTTATGACAGTCAACAATGGCTTCATGGGTCATCATTAGACTCTTAATTCCAGATTTTTATATATTGAATTCAAATTTCACCATTTGCCTGGGTCCCCAGAATATTACCTGGGTCTCTGGATTACTAATGAAGCAATAATATAACTAAGACAAAATAAAAACCGAAAGAACTGTGGATGCTGTAAATCAGGAACAAAACAGAAGTTGCTGGAAAAGCTCAGCAGGTCTGGCAGCATCTGTGAAGAAACATCAGAGTTAATGTTTCAGGTCAGGTGACCCTTCCTCAGATGGTAGGGGTCAAACTTGCATATATACTTGCAAGTTGTGCAATACATGTGAATTAAGAAACAATCATACTGTTATTACTGCTCAAGTATGTTTTTTAGTGTTACAGGACTTGGAAATTGCAACTTTATAAATATACACATCGGAGTAGAATCTATTGGGGTAACACAACTATACTGTACTGCTTCCATTACGATTAAGAATTGCAGATTAAAGCTCCCAATAGAAAACATTCACACTATAACTTTTGTTTGAAAGCAGAAAATATGATGCAGCATTAGACACACTCCATGGTATAGTGGAAAAGATGTCAAGTTGTTATCTGAGCAGCTCAAGTACAAGTGGCTGGAAAGAAGGTGTTCTACTCCAGCTTTTGGACAGAGAACAAACATATCTGTACCAGTTCCATGAAATCCAGGCAATTGTGCCTGACCGAATATAGTTGTACATATTGCCATCATGTAATAGGTGTTATTTTCTAAGAATACTGCCTCCTCTGTAAACACTCTGCCAAGGTGTATCCTGTACTACTGATCATTAGTAGGCCCAAGAAAAAGGAAGATTGGTGGCAGCAAAGTACCTCAAACCTTTACCTAGTACCAAAAATTGCAAAAGATGGCAAATATCAGAAAGTGCCAACAGTGGTCATTAAGGAATATCACATGGTTGCAGTGATGCACAAATGACCCATGCCACATGGAGAATAAATCCAGTTTACCACTTTAAGAGCATTGCGGATTTAAGAAGATCAATAAGTCATCAGCTGAAGCACCATTGCCAACAGAGAGAGAGAGAGAGAGAGAAAGAGAGATTGTAGCAGCTGTGGAAGCAGCACAAAGGCAAACTCAACACTCCAAAGGCAAAGCTTCATTCAGAGGCTGGTAAGAAGCTAATAAAACAGAGAAAAGCCAGCCACACTTAGAAAATACAGACACCTTTGAGATTTTGGCTGTGAGATTTATTAAAGCTACATCCAGGGAACTTTATTTAAAAATGTATCTAGAAGAAAACGTTTGGTGTTTTCGACTTTGAAAAGTGAGAAAATATCCATACTATCCAAAAGGTCTGTATTGGCTGCAGCAGGTGGGAAAACCTAGAAGAAGCAGAAGCCACAATTTTGAAAGTAAAATAAAAGGGAAAGTTCTGAAAAAAACAGGAAAGCTTTGGAAGTAGTACGGGAACACAGTATTGCAGAAGAACAGATGTGAACAGCTTGAAAGCAGTAAATTACAACAGAACAACCAGGAATACAATTTAAAGTAGTTTTTGAAGAATTTGGTACAGTATGTCAGAAGTACAGAATTAAAAAGGACAGCAAATAATGGAATAATGGAATATTGCTGTGGTATGGCATCTAACAAGCTCTACAGACATTACGTTTCGAACAGTATTATTGAATAAAAGACTATAAGCTTAAAGATTTAATGCTGTATTGAAATGATACAGGTTTAAAATATCTAACCGGCACTTTGAAAAGAAATAAAAAAGATATAATACATACTATCATATTCAGGATTAGGGAAGGACCATGCAGAGCAAGACTGGATTTCATAATGGTGGCAATTCTTAGGTACAACATTGCATTTAACTTAAACACTAAGATTGAAGTTAAGCAAGTGACTGCATTATTATATTCATTGAGTCTGACTGTGAGTGATGTTATTAACAGACAAAGCATCTAAGCGAGTATGGAAACGTTCAAGAATCCTAAAAGATTCTGGTAATGGTTTAATTTTAAGGGCAAACAAAATTCTTGAAAAAGCAAGATTTAACAGGGAATTCAGCTTCCAGGAGGATTCACAGGTAATTTCAATAATCACTTCTACAGATTGGTGTAAATCTGTGAATATGGAGTATTGAAACCAGAATTCATAAGAGAGAATTATTGTTGGAATTCTTGATGAAACTTTATAAGATTTCTTATCGCCCAAGGAAGATTTAGTTTTGGAGAAAGCTGTTCGAGTCATGCTGAAAGTATAAACCAGAGAGACTCTCAGACAGATCCTCAGAGGAGAATACCCACATTACCTCAAGAGGGAAACAGAATCTTTGGACTTTATAAACCTTAGACTCTCTAGAGAAGTATATGACCAGCCTACAAGAGAATACACCAGGCACATATTGTAAACAACCAGTGTCAACTCTGCTTCCAACAAGAACTCACAGGCATAGACCATGTTCAGATCATGCTACATTTGAAAAACTGTTGGTCACTTCTAGAAGATGTGCAGAAATAAAACATAGTTTTAAAGCAATGGAAGTACTCGTGGTCATATCAATAAAAAGGTCTGCACAATGGACCATCACCATTATAAATGATACCTGCATTTGACCAGACACCTCAATTAGAAAAGATGCCTGAGACATTCCTGGGGAATGAACTAATCTAGATAAACCAGAAGAGACAGAACTTGTATAACTCAATGGATGTCCTATTGATTTGCTGCTTGATACACTAACAAGATTTAACAAAAGAGTTTAGCTTGCAGGAGAATCTGTATACAACTCCGCTAATCACCTAAATCCACTAATCACCTCTACAGATTAGTGAAGAGCTATGAATATGGAGCTATGAAATCAGAATTTACTAGAGACAGAATTGTTGTTGGAATTCTTAATTAAACTTTGTCAGATTTCTTACAGTCCAAGGAAGATTCATCTTCGAAGAAAGCTGTTCAAATTGTGTTTGAATGAGAAACCAAAAAGGCACGTAGACAGATCCCGAGAGAGAAGCCGAACACTGGTGTAATGGTGACAGAGTGGTACTGTCCCTGGACCAATAACCCATAGGCCCAGTCTAATCGTCTGAGTGCATGGGTTCAGATCCCACTATGGCCCCTGGTGGGAATGTGAATTCAGTTGATAGAACTGGAAAATAAAGCTAGTCGCAGTAATAGTGCTATGAAACGATTATGAAAGCCCACCTGCTTCACTAATGTCCTTCAGGGAGAAAATCTTTCATCCTTATCTGGTCTGGCTTACATCTGACTCCAGATCACTTGCCCCCACCTCCCCCGAATAATGAATTGATTTTTAGTTGCACTCTGAACTAGACCAGCAAGCCATCAAGATTGGCTGTAAATGCCAATCTTGTCAGCAATTTCCATAACACATTTAAGAATTAAGGGAGTACTACTGTCTTAACATATCAGTTACTGCAGAAGTTACAACCTACAGAGATAAGTTACATGGTGCAGGTGGAATAACTCAGAAGCATACAGTACAAGGTAACACGCGTTAAAGAACAGAAGAAAGGTTACATTGTAATTGACTAACTTCACTTTTGAGCCTGCACATATGTCTCGACTTCAGCCCCATAAGGTGAGTTGGATGGAATTGACAAACTCCCAGAGAAGTACTGGTCCAGAAACAAACAGCTGTCCAGACACTGGGCCGTGAACAAACTGTAACAAAAACAGAAATTGCTGGAAAAGCTCAGCAGGTCTGGCAGCATCTCTGAAGAAAAAATCAGAGTTAACATTTCAGGTCCGGTGACCCTTACTCGGAACTGTGGAAGGGTCACTGCACCCGAAACGTTAACTCTGATTTTTTTCTTCACGGATCCTGCACGATCTTCTGAGCTTTTCCAGAAACTTCTGTTTTTGTTCATGTACAAACTGTTATCGATAACCAGTTGAGAGACAACCAGAAGAAGATTGGGCTTCATTAGGCTTTCTGAACTCATGATAAAACCCAAACAGACTGAACAGTTCAGTATGATCACATACAATGGCACAAGAAAGTTCTCTGAAATTGTCAACATAGAGGAAGTCACATACTTCACAGAATTGGTGGAATTGTTCAATCCTCTGTCCTCTAGAACAGAAGTCAATGCCAATAACAGAGAGAACATTAAATGAGCTGTATTCCTTCAGTAACAGGACAGAGAGTCTGTAGAAGTTTCCTTCATGAGGGAAACAACCACAATGGGTGACTAAAGATGTCCAGCCTGATTAACAACCTGAGGGTGATAAGCTTTGAAACATTAACAGATCCAGGACACAGTCAGGAAGATGAAACTGCCTTGTCAAAGCGTCTAGAATCACAGAGACTAGCTTTTCCAATTACAATATGATTGATGATCCTGAAATCCAGGATACCACATAGAAGAATGTACTTATTTCAACAGAACCTCCACCTTTAAGGAAGAAAATTGAGGAGATTAAGCGTTCTCCAGACGAGGTAATGTTGTAACATTAATATCTATAAAGAATGATGTCCTCCACAAAGAATATCCAAGAGACAAAAGAACCTTCAGTGCAGAAATGATTAGCAGATCAGAGCCAGGATCAACAGTCTTCAAGCAAGAAACCAAGATTTTTCCAGGTCCAAAGAGAATGTGCTCTGAGAAAGGTGTCAAAATCTAAACCATCTGCATTTGAGAAGTTAGAGACTGGAGGTGGGATTGGAGGGTGGGGGAATGGGGGCAAATGTGGGAGAGGAGGTACTAATAAGCAAAATGTACTTAATTGCATGATGTATAGCAGGTTGACTCTGAGGAGAAATGTTAAAGGGGAGATGTCGCATAATGTTGTGGTTGTGAATGGATGAATATTCAGTTACATTGGTTTTACCCATTCTATTGATATCACACACAGCCTATGGGTGGAGACAAGAAGTTCTATTTTAGCTTTTGGAGGGAACAGATATATGTGTACCAGCTCCCTAAAGTCCCAGCAATAATGCCAGGCCAATTACAATTATACTTACTACTCTCATGCAGTAAACCTTTTTATTTAAGAACAGTGTCTTTATTGTAGACATTTTGTTGGTGTATCTTCTCCCACTCCACAGTAGATAGGCCCAAGAAAAAACAAAGACAAAGGAGAATTGGTGGCAGCAAACTACTTCAAAGGACCTTGCTCAGTACCACTTACTGGCAGAGATGGCAAATATCAAAAGGTACCTGCATGACCAACTGAGAAAATACCACAGGGCTGGCAGTGTCCACAGTGCAACCTGCATCAAAGACCTGAGAGATAGAGACTGCAAATTGAGGATTCCTGTGCTAATCTGAGAATACCCAATATCCAGAAGTTGCAGTCAGGTTCAGGGGGGTAATGACAATGAATGCTGACAGTTCCCTGTCAAAAACACCGCACCTGTGAAATCCACTCAATTGTTTAGCCAACAAATATGAGATGAATGGGAAATGGCTTGACATCACTGGTGTTATTTCATCCAGTGAATTCTGAATAATATATCACAGGACTGTCATGATTTTGTTAAATTCAATATGGCTGCATCCAAGAATTTTGGTTCTTACACATCAATTTAGTAAGAGGCAAATAATATGTTTTTTCAAAAAATTGCATGGATAGAATATTTTTAAAATATTTGAAAATGCCCCAAACCTCTTGACTGGTAAGGCCAATGGATATTTAGAGTTTTGAGAATGCAACTGTAGAGTCTTAGAGTCATGCAGCATGGAAACAGACCCTTTAGCCCAACTTGTCTTTGCTGACCAGTTTCTTAAGCTGAACTAGGTCATTTGCCTACATTTGGCTCATATCCCTCTCAACCTTTCCTATCCATATATCTTTTAAAAGTTCTAATTGTACTCGCCTCTACCACTTCCTCTGGCAGTTCATTCCTTATATGTCTTCCTCACCACCCTATCTACCTGTGACGTCACTTTCAAGGAACTGTGTACCTGCATCCCAAGGTCTCTCTAATAGACAACACTCCCCAGGGACCTATCATTAACTGTGTACGTCCTGCCCTGGTTTGTCTTACCAAAATGCAACAC
Source organism: Rhincodon typus (assembly GCF_021869965.1). Classification (NCBI taxonomy): domain Eukaryota; kingdom Metazoa; phylum Chordata; class Chondrichthyes; order Orectolobiformes; family Rhincodontidae; genus Rhincodon; species Rhincodon typus. The sequence continues at coordinate 35,417,615 of NC_063333.1, read as the reverse complement.
ATCGCATTTATCTAAGTTAAACTGTATCTGCCATTCCTTGGCCCACTGCCCAGTTGATCGATATCCTGTTTACTCTTAGATAACCTTATCACTGTCCACTATACTACCAATTTTAGTGTCATCCAAAAACTTACTAACCATATCTCCTACACTCTCGTCCAAATCTTTTATATAAATGTTGAACAGTGGACCCAGCAATGACCCTTGTGGCACACATTGGTCACAGGTCTCCAGTCTGAACAACAACCCTCCACCACCACCCTCTGTCTCTTACTGTCAAGGCAATTTTGTGTGTAATTGGCTAGCTGTCCCTGGATCCCATGTGATCTCACCTTACTAATCAGTCTACCATGCGGAACCTTGTCAAAGACATTGTTAAAGTCCGTGTAGACAACGTCTACTGCTCTGCCTTCAATCTATCTTCTTCGTCACCTCTTCTAAAACTCATTCAAGTTTATGAGACAATTTCCCACGCACAAAGCCATGATGACTATCCCTAATCTTTGTATTTCCAAACTCATGGAGATCCTGTCTCTCAGAATCTGCTCCAAAAACTTACCCACCACTGATATCAGGCTCACCAGTCTGTAGTTCCCTGGCTTTTCCTTGCAGCCTTTCTTAAATAATAGCACAACATTAGCCACCCTCCAGTCTTCCAGCACTTCACCTAAGGCCATCGATGATGCAATTATCTCTGCTAGAGGTCCCGCAATTTCTTCCCTAGTTTCTCACAATGTCCAGGGATACACTTGATCAGGTCCGGGGATTTATCTACCTTTATATGTTTTAATGCTTCCAACACCTCATCTTCTATAATGTGGATTCTTTTCAAGACATCACTAGTTATTTCCCCAAGTTCCCTAGCTTCCAGTCTTTTTCCACAGTAAGTATTGATGCAAAGTATTTCTTTAGAATCTCACTCCTGTGGCTCCACACATGGGTGGCCCCACTGATCTTTAAGGGGCCATATTCTCTCCCTAGTTACTCTTTTGCCCTCGATATACTTGAAGAATCTCTTTGGATTCTCCTTAACTTTATTTGCCAAAGATACCTCATGTCCCCTTTTTGTCCTCCTGTTTTCCTTCTTAAGTGTACGCCTACACCTCCTATTCTCCTCATGGGATTCACTTGATCCCAGTTGTCTATACCTGACATATGCCTTCTTTTTCTTCACCAGAGCCTCAATATCTCTAGTCATCCAGTGTTCCCTACACCAACCAGCCTTGCCCATCACAGTAGCAGGAACATGCTGTCCCTGAACTCTTGTTAACTCCCTTTTGGAAGCATCCCAATTACCAGACATCCTTTTACCTGCAAACAGCCTCTCCCATTCAACTTTTGAAAGTTCCTGTCTAATACCATCAAAATTGGCCTTGCCCAAATTTAGAACTTTAACTTGTGGACCAGGCCCATCCTTTTCCATAATTATTTTAAAACTAATAGAATTATGTTCACTGGTCCCAAAGTGCTCCCCCACCAACACCTCAGTCACTTGCCCTGCCTTATTTCCCACAAGGAGGGTGAGTTTTCCCTTTCTCCAGTAAGGTCATCTGTACATTGATTGAGAAAGTTTTCTTAAACACACTTAACAAATACTTCCCCATCTATGCCCTTAGCACTATGGCAGTCCCAGTCTATGATTGGAAAGTTAAAATCCCCTACTATTTCAGCCCTATCATTCTGACTGCTATCTGCAATCTCCCTATATATTTGCTCCTTAATTTCCTGCTGACTATTGGGGAGCCTTTGTACAATCGCATTAAAGTGATCACCCCCTTCTCATTTTTCAGTTCTACCTGTATATCTTCACTGGACGAGCACCCAGGAGTATTCTCTCTACGTACAGTAGTTTTTCCTAATCAAGAACACTACTGTCCCTCCTCTTCTCCCTCCCTTTCTATCCTTCCTATGGCATCAGTGACCCAGAACATTGAGCTGCCAGTCCTGTTCTTCCCTTGGCCTTGTTTCTGTAATAACTATGAAATCCCAGTCCCATGTTCCCATCCGTGCCCTGAGTTCATTTGCCTTACCTATCATGCCTCATGCATTGAAATAAATGCACTTTAATTCATCATTCTCTGCCATGCTCTTGCCTGCCTTGTCTATTGAACTTGCTCTCTTTAACTTCTGTACCAGCTTCAACCTCACTGCTGCCTAGTGTCCCAGAACCACCACCCCCCAACACCACTCCCTCCCACCGCCCCCCCCCCCCCCCCCGCCCGCCAGACTAGTTTAAACCTTTCTGTGTAACTCTAGCAAATCTCCCTGCCACAATATTTTTCCTCCGTCAGTGCAGGTGCAACCCCCCTCTTATACACATCACTTCTGCCCCAGAAGAGATCCCAATGATCTAACATCTGAATTACTGCCCCTTGCATCAGCTTCTCAACCATGCATTCATCTGCCCTATCCTCATATTTTTACTCTCACTAGCACATGGCATTGGGAATAATCCAGAGATTACTACCCTTGAGCATTTTGGTATAATTGCAAGTGGAATCAATACATTGCCAATTATTTCTGTTGTGTACATACTTACAGGTAAGGAACATGTTCCAATTTTTGTGCCAATTGTCAGCATCAAGCGATTTCTCAGTCAGAGGAATCATGCATTACAACTGTGCTTTGGTTGTGAAATGATCTTATCCCCTCTCTCTTGATTTAGTATCACAATTGATAGTACACTGTTTGCAATTGCATGTTTAATACTTTCCAATTTCTGTTAAACTGATAAAACAGCTCTCAGCAAAACAAAAAAAAAGCAGCTAATGTTTTAAATATAGTTACTGTGTTTACCTTCAGTACAAAGCAGTGATCAGTCGGTGCTTTGTATTTCGCTTTGTAATTCATTCCATAGTAAATATTGACATTCTCAAACTGGATGAAACAAACCAGATCACGAGATGTCTGTTGAAAAAGGCAAATCATTTAGAGCATGCTTTCAGATTTGATCAAAATTCTCAACAGAGGAATTCTTCACAAACTCATTAACACCTTCAAAACCATGACTGTGATCGGCTAGAGGAGAAGGGCAACGGATGTATGGGAATGTCACCATATTCAAGTACTCTTCCAGGCCATGGGCTATCCTGACTAGGTCAGAATTCACACCACACCTGGTCATACCCAACAGGTTTATTTGAAAACACAAGCTTTTGGAGCTTCAGTCCTTCTTCAGGTGTTAGTGAAAGAGGTAGTATCAGACACATCAGATGCATCTTAGGTTTGTATAGCACATCCTCATCAATGGTGTGAGCAGCACATCCTCATCAATGGTGTGAGCCTTTGATCTTTTACTTATAAATTTTGTGTCTGATACTACCTCTCTCACTAACACCTGAAGAAAGACTGAAGCTCCGAAAGCTTGTGTTTTCAAATAAACCTGTTGGGTGTAACCTGGTGTCATGTGAATTTTGACCTTGCCCACCTCCGTCCAACACTGGCACCTCCACATTATGGCTACCCTGACTAGGCACTGTGTGTTGTCCATTTGTTGTCACTGGCTGAAAATCCTGGAACTCCCAATCAGCACTGTCAGTGTATCTACATCAAATGAATTGCACTGGTTCAAGAAGGCAATTGCAATGAAAACAAATGTTGACCATGCTAGTTATGTTCACATCCTAGTAGAGAAGAGAAGAAAAACAACAAGTGACCAGAGGACCCTTTGTTGATTAATAGATGCATTTAGGCTCTCTGCAGGATGTGCTATTGTCACTAGGGGGTAGTACAAACATCTTTAATGCTATTTTTGACTAGAAAACTGACTAAGCATGTGCCCTTCATTGCTAGGGGAGTTCCTGCTGTCAGTATTTCACTGTTTTTCATATTGCCTGCAGGCACCTCTGTCTCCCAAACAATGATTTAAGATGATAACAAGGTGTAGAGCTGGATGAACACAGCAGGCCAAGCAGCATCAGAGGAGCAGGAAGGCTGACGTTTCGGGCCTAGACCCTTCTTCAGAAATGGGGGAGGGGAAGGGGGTTCTGAAATAAATAGGGAGAGAGGGGGAGGCGGATAGAAGATGGATAGAGGAGAAGATAGATGGAGGGGAGACAGACAGGTTAAAGAGGCAGGGATGGAGCCAGTAAAGGTGAGTGTAGGTGGGGAGGTAGGGAGGAGATAGGTCAA
>NC_063333.1:35382816-35413084 GCF_021869965.1 Rhincodon typus | reverse complement strand
GCAACCTTCGGGTGGCATCGTTGTGGCACTGCAGGAGGCCCAGGATGGACATGTCGTCTGTGGAGTGGGAGGGGGAGTTGAAATGGTTCGCGACTGGGAGGTGCAGTTGTTTATTGCGAACTGAGCGTAGGTGTTCTGCAAAGCGGTCCCCAAGCCTCCGCTTGGTTTCCCCGATGTGGAGGAGGCCACAATGGGAACAGCGGATACAGTATACCACATTAGCAGATGTGCAGGTGAACATCTGCTTGGTGTGGAAAATCTTCTTGGGGCCTGGGATGGGGGTGAGGGGGGAGGTGTAGGGGCAGGTGTAGCAGGTTGCAGGGAAAAATGCCGTGTGAGGTGGGGCTGGAGGGGAGTGTGGAGCGGATAAGGGATTTCAGATGTTTGTTTAAACTCTGCTTAACTTAAATGTCATGAATTTTCTTTTAACAAAAAATGCATGTTTATATTTTCTGACCTTAGTTTTTCCTTTAGGAACATAATAAATTCCTGAAGCTCGCAGGAGAAAGTATCGACGTTTCCATGACTTCTTTCCATCTTCTTTTACACAGAGGGCTCCTTCAAGCTCTGGTACAATGACTGATGTTCCGCAGAAACATTCCTGTGCGCACAGATAAATTTAGTTTATGTGACGGGAAACATTAAACTTCTAAAGTACGTTTTTATAAAACTAATAAACATGAATTACAGGCGGGTCAGATGCTCAAAGTGGGATAAATTAATGGGCTATAATTCTCTGCGAAGCTGAGCAGTCACATTTATTAAAATGATACAATCAGGAAACTGAGATACCTGAAATTGAAAAGTCTGAGCTAACTTTATAGGATATGCTTCTTACAACATCTGAACCAGAAAGATTTCAAGTTGAAATTCCAGTTGTGCCAAATTCATCAGGACAAAATTAGCCTTAGAGTCTTTGGACTCGTAAAGAGGATTGTTAGCACCTTAAGCTATATAAAATAAGTAAATATATAACCTCCTTCTGTTTCTAATGAAGAGAGATGTCCATGGTTCTTTCTGGATTATGGTTAATACCTCATTGATCATGTTGAAGGACTATCTATTCAGTGTCATGGCAGTGTCACAGTATCACAATGTTAATTAAAAGAAATTATGCTCTGAATTATAGGGCTCTTCTTAAGTTTAAAAACCCCAACAGTTTAATCAGCTTTGTTATTGTGTGCAACAAAGGATTTAAAACAGATTGCAGGCAGGGTATATAGTATACTTCAGCAAAGGAAAGCGTTCTTTCATCTACCACTTATTTTAAAGCATGCTATTCAACCTCAGCATATTATATATTCATTTCATCCTGTTCGCTTATGAAAAGAAAAGCTTTTGGCTGCTGTATGCTGTAACCTGGAATTTTATTTTGGTACTCGTTAATCTCACACATAAAATAAATAAATAACTTTTATATTGCACCTTTCACGACCACAGCAAGTCCTATTGCTTGACTGCCAAAGAAGTAGTTTTGTCATAGCACCAACTCCGGCAGAAAAAGCAATAACATCTTTAGAAAAACATGGGAGGAACTGATAAAAACCAAAAGAACTGTGGATGCTGTAAATCAGGAATGAAAACAGAAGTTGCTGGAAAAGCTCAGCAGGTCTGGCAGCATCTGTGAAGAAAATATTAGAGTTAACGTTTCGGGTCCGGTGACCCTTCCTCAGAACTGATGGTGGCTGGGAAAATGTCGGTTGGAATGCAGAAAATAGGGAGGGAGATGGGGTAGGGAGTAAACAATAGGATAGAACCCGAAGAGAGAGAAGAGCAGTTGGATAGATAAAGGAGTTGATAATGATCTGGCTGGGAGGGTGAATAGTTGTTAATGGGGACTATTAGTGACTAACAACAGGTAGTGTGTAATGGCAGGCTATGTGGTAACAGGGCCTGGTGTGTGGGGTAGGGAGCTGGGACATGGGAGAGTTTAGGCCCTAAAATTATTGAATTTGATATTGAGTCCGGAGGGCTGCAGGGTCTCAAAGTGGAAAATGAGGTGTTGTTCTTCCAGCTTGTGTTGAGCTTCGCTGGAACACTGTAGCAAACCAGAGACGGAGATGTTGGCCAGGGAGCAGGGTAGTGTGTTAAAGTGGTAGGCAGTTAGCTAAGGGTCTTTCTTGCAAGCAGAACGTAGATGTTCTGCAAAGCAGTCACCCAGTCTATGCTTTGTTTCCCCAAGTAGAGGAGACCACATTGTGAGCAGCCAATGCAGTAGACCAGATTCTGGGAAGTGCAGGTGAAGTGTTGCTTCACCTGGAAAGTTTGTTTGGGCCCTTGGATACTGAAGAGGGAGGAGGTAAATGGGCAGGTGTTACACCTTCGCCGGTTGCAGGGAAGGTGCCGAGGGGTTGGGGGTGTAGGGGGTGAAGGAAGAGTGGACCAGGGTGTCCAGGAGGGGATGGTCCCTGTGGAAAGTGGACAAGGGAGGAAAAAGGAACAGATAACACAGTGTGGAGCTGGAAGAACACAGCAGGCCAGGCAGCATCAGAGGAGCAGGAAAGTTGACGTTTCGGGTCAGGACCCTTTTTCAGAAATGGGGAGGGGGAAGGGAGCTCAGAAATAAGTAGAGAAAGGAGAGGTGAGGCTGGGGAAGGTAGGTGGGATGATGATAGGTGAGAGCAGGTAGGCACTGGTGGGGATTGGTCAGTGACGTGGGAAGAGCGGATAGGTGGGAGAGAAGATGGACAGTTTGTGTCAGGTCAAGGCGGCGGGAATGAGAGGGAGGGTTGGTCATGGGATGAGGCCAAGGGTGGGGAGATTTTGAAACTGGTAAAATCCACATTTAGGCCATTGGGCTGTAGGCTCCCAAGGCGGAATATGAGGTGCTGCTCCTCCAGTTTCCGGGTGGCATCATTGTGACACTGGAGGAGGCCCAGGATGTACAGGAAGTCCAGGGAGTGGGAGGGGGAGTTGAAATGGTTTGTGACTGGGAGGTGTCGTCATTTTGCGCAAACAGAGCACAGATGCTCTACAAAGCAGTTTCTGAGCCTCCACTTGATCTCACCGATGTAGAGGAGGCAACATCGGGAGAGGCGGATGCAGCAGACCACATTGACGGATGTGCAAGTGAACCTCTGTCTGATGTGGAAGGTTTGTTTGGTGCCTTGAATGGAGATGAGGTGGGAGGTATAGAGCAGGTGTCGCACCTCCTACGGTTGCAGGGAAAAGTGCCGGGGGTGGTGGAGCTAGTAGGGAGTGTGGAGAGGACGAGGAGTTGCAGAGAGAATGGTTTCTATGGAAGGCAGATAGGGGTGGGGAGGGAAATATATCTTTAGTTGTGGGGTCGGATTGTAGGTGGTTGAAGTGGTGGAGAATGATACGTTGAATCCGGAGGTTAATGGGGTGATATGTGAGGACAAGGGGGATTCTGTCTTTGTTTTCGTTGCAGAGAGGAGATGTGAGGGCAGAGGTGCGGGAAATGTAAGAGATGAGGTCGAGAGCATTTTCGACAATCGAAGGGGGGAAGTTGCGATCCTTGAAATAAGAGGACATCTGGGATGTTCGGGAGTGGAACGCCTCATCTTGGGAGCAGACATGGCAGAGGCAGAGGATTTGGGAGTAGGGGATCGCATTCTTGCAGGAAGGTGGGTGAGAGGGTGTGTAGTCCAGATAGCTGTGGGAGTCGGTGGGCTTGAAATAGATGTTGGTTTTGAGGTGGTCACCAGAGATGGAGATAGAGAGGTCCAGGAAGGAGAGAGAGGTATCAGAGATGGTCCAGGTGGACTTGAGGTTGGGATGAAAGGTGTTAGTGAAGTTGATGAACTGTTCAAGCTCCTCGTGGGAGCACAAGGCGGCACCGATACAGTCATCAATGCAGCGAAGAAAGAGGTGGGGGATGTGGCCAGTGTAGCTGTGGAAAAGGGACTGTTCCACGTATCCTTCAAAGAGGCAGGCATAGCTTTGGCCATTTGGGTTCCCATGGGCACCCCCTTAGCCTGTAAGAAGTGGGAGGAGTTAAAGGAGAAGTTGTTAAGGGTGAGGAGGAGTTCGGTTATGCCGATGAAGGTGTCGCTGGAGAAGGATTGGTTGAGCCTACGGGAGACGAAGAAGCGGAGGGCTTTTAGGCCATCCACGTGGGGAATGCAAGTGTACAGGGATTGGATGTCCATAGTGAAGATGACGTGTTGGGGGCCAGGGAATTGGAAGTCTTGGAGGAGGTGGATGGCATGGGTGGTGTCCCAGACATGGGTGGGGAGTTCTTGGTCCAGGGGGGAGAAAACAGAGTCAAGGTAGGCAGAGATAAGTTCACTGGGGCAGGAGAAAGCGGAGACAATGGGTCGACCAGAGCAGTCAGGTTTGTGGATTTTGGGAAGGAGACAGAAAAGGGTGGTGCAGGGTTGGGGAACGATGAGGTTGGAGGCTGTGGCTGGGGATCACCTGAGGTGATGAGATTGTGAATGGTTTAAGAGATGATGTTTTGGTGGTCAGGGATGGGATCATGATCCCACCTTTGACCACCTTCCCCCCTTCAGTGGTCGAAAATGCTCTCAACCTCATCTCTTACGTTTCCCGCACCTCTGCCCTCACATTCCCTCCCACCAACAAAAACAAAGACAGAATTCCCCTTGTCCTCATCACCCCACAAACCTCCGTATCCAATGTGTCATTTTCCGCCACTTCCGCCACCTACAATCTGACCCCACAACCAAAGATATATTTCTCTCCCCACCCCTATCTGCCTTCTGTAGGGACTGCTCTCTCCACGACTCCCTCGTCAGCTCCACACTCCCCAGTCACCCCACCACCCCGGCACTTTACCCTGCAACCGCAGGAAGTGTTACACCTGCCCCTACACCTCCCCCCTCACCTCCAATCAAGGCATCAAACAAACCTTCCACATCAGACAGATGTTCACTTGCACATCCATCAATGTGGTCTACAGCATCCACTGCTCTTGATGTGGCCTCCTCTACATCAGTGAGACCAAGTGTAGACTCTGAGACTGCTTTGTAGAGCGTCTGCGCTCTGTTCGCGACAAACAACACCTTCCAGTCGTGGACCATTTCAACTCCGCCTCCCACTCCCTGGGTGACATGTCCACCCTGGGCCTCCTCCAGTGTCACAATGACCCCACCTGGAAACTGGAGAGCAGCACCTCATATTCTGCCTTGGGAGCCTACAGTCATATGGCCTAAATGTGGATTTTACCACTTTCAAAATCTCCCCACCTCCGGCCTCATCACATGACCAACCCTCCCTCTCATTCCCGCCTCCTTGACCTGACACAACCTGTCCATCTTCTCTCCCACCTATCCATCCCCTCCTACCTCACTAACCAATCCCCACCAGTGCCTACCTGCGTTCACCTATCACTATCCCACTACCTTCCCCAGCCTCACTCCTCCTCTATCTATTTATTTCTGAGCTCCCTTCCCCCTCCCCATTTCTGAAAAAGGGTCCCGACCCGAAACGTCAACTTTCGTGCTCCTCTGATGCTGCCTGGCCTGCTGTGTTCTTCCAGCTCCACACTGTGTTATCTCTGACTCCAGCATCAGCAGTTCTTACTATGTCTGAGGGAAGGGGAATATATGTCATGTTGTGGCACCTCAATGGAGGTGGCGGAAATGGCATCTGATGTGATGATAGGTAGGGACAAGGGGAACGCTATCGCTGTCGCGGGAGGGAAGAGAGAGTGTGAGGGCAGAAGTGTGAGAGGTGGGTCGGACCCAGTTGAGGGCCCTGTCGACAACAGTGCTGGGCAATCTGAAGAAGGCGGACATTTTGGAGGATCTCTTGCTGAAGTTGGCCTCATCTGAACATATATGATGGAGATGGAGGAACTGAGAGAATGGGATGGAGTCTTTACAGGAAGCAGGGTGCAAGGATGTATAGTCCAGGTAGCTGTGGGAATCAGTGTGTTTATAGTGAATATTAGTGGACAGTCTATCCCCAGAAATGGACACAGAGATGTAGAGGAAAGGAAAGGAAGAGTCAGAGATAGACCAGGTGAAAGTGAGGGTGGGGTGGAAATTGGAAGCAAAATTGACGAACTTTTCCAATTCCAGACGAGAGAGGGAAGCTGCGCCAATGATATCATCGATATATCGGAGAAAGCGTTGTGGGTGGGAGAGATAGGCATAACTGGGGCCCATGCGGGTACCCATAGCCACCCCTCTGACCTGAAGAAAATGAGAGGGGTTAAAAGAGAAGTTGTTGAGGGTGAGGATGGACTCGGCCAAGCGGAGGAGGGTGGTGGTGAGTAGGGACGGTTCAGGTCTTTGCTCCAGGAAGAAGCCAAGAGCCCTAAGACCCTCCTAACAGGGAATGGGCGTGTAAAGGAATTGCATGTCCATGGTAAAGAGGAGGTGGTAAATGGGAGGAACTGATCATGTTAAAGTGTTGAGAAACCTAACAAGAATAAACGTTTACATCTGAGTCTCTGAAATATCTAATGACTGGCTTTAATTATTTGTTAGTTTCATATTACCTGTAGTTGCATGTTCAAAGTACATTTCCTATGTTGTCTTACAGTGCATTTTTGTAGAGATGACTCAATGAGTTATATTATAATCAATATTACACATGTTGCAAACTTATTGTGCAAATGTAGGCAACATGATACTCAATGAGAAGTAAAGTCAGATTGGACACTACTGAGTCTGGAATGTTTCTGCATTGGGGACATTGAAAGAGAAAAGCTCTGCTCAAACATTCATTGACTTAGTGAGGAAACAAACCAAAGAGAGAGTTAATGACCCTGAATCACATAGAAATTAAAAGGAAAATCTCAAAGGAAGAATCTGGATTTATTTTACACTTACAACTTCAGCATGTAATTGCAATAGACACTCCGTCAGGAATTGCCTCAAGAATCACTCACATCCTGGGATTGTGTTGGCCTGGAATCTTGAAATTCTCTCCAGTGCCTACTTACATGTACAATTCAAGCTTTTTCAGAGAGAGCTAGCTTGACAAATCTGGTTTTCCCAAACTCTAACATTCCAGTTCTCTTGCACAACTGCAACAAGAAAATACTGCTAATGGGCTTCCTTAGCTTTCTAAGCCCTAACCCCAACACATTTCTGCGCTTAAATAAAAGCAAATTACTGCAAATGCTTGAAATCTGAAATAAAAACAGAAAGTGGCTGGGAAACCTCAGCAGGTCTGGCAGCAAGGGCTATAGGGAAAGGGCAGGAAAGTGGAAGTGAGGAATGTCTCAGATTAGCCATAGTCCTATTGAATGGCAGCGTGCCATGGCAGAGGCTGAATGGCCTACTCCATTCCTATATGTTATTGTCTTGTCTATGGAGAGAAAAACAGAATTAATATTTCGAGTCCAGTATGGCTTCTTTTGAAGAATTTCTCAACTACATGGAGTTTCAAGCAGCTCCTGAGATTCTCTTGCTGTGTTCAACTACACAGTCAGTGATCTTCAGCTACCTTCTTAGCTTTATGGCTATCATTCATACTTTTTCAAAATGGGGTCTCTGCTCTCGATTATCTTTCTCTCTGTCACTAATTCTGACAAATCTGATCCTAGAACTGATTTGAGTGAATTATGCATCAAGATTGCCTCTAATACTAGCCTGAACTGAACAGCCAGCAGTGAAATACCTTGTTCTTTGAGTATTACAATATTCACAGATTTCTGGCTTTATATGCAAAAAAAAAACATCACCATCCTTAGAATTTGCATCTTTTTGTGATTGGTGGAGCCTCCATTACACATTTATAAAAAAAAACTTATGGTTCGTAACAATCTAAAAACCTCCACAGAATTCATCATGAAGAGTAGGTTTGCGTTTCTATGATAATATCTAACAGAATATGCAGCAGTTGTTTCATTTGTTTATCGATGGCATGTAGGCATTGCTGGTGATGCCAACATTTGTTGCCTGTTCCTAATTGCCCTTGAAATAAATGACTTACTTGTCCATTTCAGACAGCTGTTTAAAAGTCACAAGTAGGCCAGGCCAAGCATACTTGTGGTATAATGCACAAAAATGTCAAGTTATTCATTTTGGAAGGGAGAACAAAAAGAACAGAGTATTATTTAAATGGAGAAAAACTGCAGAAAGCTGCAACACAAAGGGATTTGGGTGACTTGTACACAAAACACAGAAAGTTAGCACACAGGTCTAGCAGGAAATCAGGAAGGCTAATGAAATGGTGGCCCTAATTTCAATGGAGTTGGAGTGTAAGAATAGGGAAGTCTTACTGTACAAATTGCTAGTGAGACCACATCTGAAGTACTGTGAGCAGTTTTGGTCGCCTTATTTAAAGGAAGATATTATTTCATTGGAGGCAGTTCGGAGAAGATTCATTAGGGTGATCCCTGGTATGGAGGGATTATCTTAGGAGCAAAGGTTAAACAGTTTGGGACACTCACTCATTTGAGTTTAGAAGGGATGACAGGTGATCTTATTGGAGCATATAGGATTCCTAAGAGGCTTGACAGGGTAAATGCTGAGAAGATAGTTCTGTTCTTGGGAGAGTCTAGGACCAGAGGGCATAGTCTCAGAATAAAAGGGTGCCAATTTAAGACTGAGGTAAGGAGGAATTTCTTCTCTTGGAGGGTTATGATTCTTTGGAATTCCTTGCCATAGAGAGCTTTTGGGCAGAGTCCTCGTGTATATTTAAGGCTGAGATAGATAGATTCTTGATCAGTAGAGGAATCAAGGCAGGAAAGTGAGGAATGTTGGATCAGCCATAATCACAATGAATGGCAGAGCAGGCTCAAGGAGGCAAGCGGCCTACTCCTGTTCCTGTATCCTATGGTCTTATAGTCCAGGCCACAGATCTCCTTCCCTGAAGGACATTAGTGAAACAGATTGTTTTTTTACAACAACTAAGACAAAAATGGCTAGAAAATCTTAGCAGGTCTGGCAGCATCTGTGGGGAGAAATCAAAGTTAACATTTTGGGTCAAGTGACCCTTCTTAAGAACTCTGATTTCTCTCCACAGATGCTGCCAGAATAGCTGAGTTCTTCCAGCAATTTCTGTTTTAACTTTTAAAGTACAGTATACGCAGTTCTTTTGATTTTCTGTGTTTTTATTGCAACAGATGATAGTTTCAGTTCCAGAGATTTTATTCATTGAATTTAAAATCCACCAGTGTGTGAACCTATATCCCCAGAATATTAAACTGGGATTGTTTATCCAGTGACATAACCACCACACCACATCTTCCTCAGAAGTAAAGACAATTGTGAGAGTTTAAGAAAATGCATCATTATTTCTCAATGGAGGCTATACATGGGAGACAGTGTAGGTGACTAAAAATGATTTTCTGAATTACTTAGGTCACTATGTAATGCTAGGCTCAATATTTTAATAATATGAAATGTTGCTTACATTGTGAATGCTGGTGACAATGCTGCTTAGAAGAGAAAGCGAATAAAAGAGGAAGTAAATAAACCTGATCATTGTGTATTTTATAAATAGTAATTTTCTCATTATTAACATGCAACATTGATATTCCCATATGAGGAATGCCTATGGTCTTGTCAGGTGTTCAAAGTGTTATGTCTTGTTCAAAACAGCACATTACCTGTCTGTAATTTTCCTCTTAAATACAGATTGATTGCAATCTAGTCCCAAAGGAATTGAAAGGGAAGCAATAATGTATCCGGATCTAAAGCCCTTATTAATGCTGGGCCTTCATTATAAACCATGTCATATGCTAAATAATAAGCAATGCTTAATCATCTATCTGATGTTCTTTTAATCTAGATTCTACTGTGGCCTGAATCTTGTGTTTTATTGACTAAGTGCTAATTGCGTCATGTTTATTTGGAGGTTTTTTTGTTGCTGTGAGGCCTAGTGAAATTTCTCACAATATCTTTCGAAATGCACCTCATTCGTCACTTACCCCACCCCTATGGCATCCCTCTCAACTGATTGCATCCCCATCTTACCACTCATTGTCCTCGAAATAGCTTGTCACTCAGTGGATATCTGCCCAAAGATCAGCATCCCTGGTTCCAGTGCCATATTTAAATGGCCATTGTCTGCCAGGAGGAGTACTGGACTTCCCCCTGCTCAGTGACAACAAAGATGTCGGAGATGTAGAAGATGGTACCACGATTCTCTGACAGGGACCTAAAAGTCCTGGTGGATGGGATGATGCAGATGACCAGCAGAGAAGGCCATGATACCAGACACCAGCAGCCTGGTCCGAGGTCACCACCCGGGTCAGCGCAGTCTCCATGTTTTGGAGAAATGGTCAATAGTGCTACAAGAATGCCATGACCTTCCCTCTGCCAGGGTTCTTTCCAATACCGCACACTCACTCTGTCTCTGCTACTGTACCCACCAAGGCTCATGCTTTGCCACATCTTCCCTCACATGTTCTCAACACCCCCATCCTTATAAGCTTCTAATCCTGCCTGGCTTCTGCACTGTCCACTCACTCACCTGCAATACCTCACCACCTTTTAACCATCTGCACCAGCACTAAGAGCTGAGACAGCCACGCTCACCCCACTCAACAACTTGCTTACTTTCAGTCCAGGAGAAGATGGCACACAAGAGGGTAGAAAGTGATCAGACAGGTGGAAGGATCACAGATATTAGGCTGCTCACCCACTATGAGGAAAGGATACTGCCCCTTGAAGGAGAAAATTAGGACTGCTCTGAGAGGGACGGCTAGGCATCCATGCCCTGCCAACTGACTGAGTATCATTCTTTACTCTACTACAACTCTCACATTAGCCCTGTTCGTGTCAATCATTGCACACCACTTTTAACCACTATGCCTTCTCTCCTTTGTGTCTTGCCAGCCAGATGTCCAAGATCTCAGCAGAAAAATAGTCCGTTCCACCAGAACAACTCTGAGGTTGGGAATTGCCTCCTGCAACCCCAGCAACTGACAGATACTGACGGTTCTGTGGGAGCCTAAGGTTTAGAATGCTTGGGAGCACACTCTGGTGACCATCTCACTGTGACAGCTTCACAACTGCCCAAGGAAGATGTGGCCCAGACTGTTGGCACTTTAAGGACTGCCAGAGACCAGGCACTGGCTCAGCTTCAGGCAGGAGAGGACTCTTTGGTGTTGGCAGTCAGCAACATTTTCCACATTGCTCAGGGAGGAGCAGGAGCACACGAGTATGTGGGACACATTGGTCCTCATTGCCCAGTGGCTGCAGAACTGCACCTATTCTCTGAGGGACCAAGCTCCCCCAAACATGTGACTGTCTGGCTGCTCCGTGAACAGACTGACTACTTCCAAGGAGATCCAGATCCAGCAACCTCAGAGTCTTCTGGAGAGATGTACACATGTGGATAGGATATTCAGGACCAAAGGCATGGCATTAGGGGAATGGGAAACACTCACAGTCACTCCAGGTACCCCTTATTTACAGGGAGACATGATGTTGCTAGGGGACACTCAGCAGAGGAGAAACCATGCATATGCTCCTCAGAAATCTCCTTTCAAGACACTCCAGATGTGGTCGGGCTCTCCAACTCTGCCTTTCCTGCCCCTCCAATCCAAGAAAGTTCATGCTGAGGACAGTCCACTTGCCTTTGATGTGAATCCTCACTATGATTGTCTGTGTTATACATTGATTTGTACAAAATAAATACTGGATTGTTGTTGAGCGTTTGAAGCATTTACTCACCTCAAGTAATGCCTCTTTGTTTTTCTCTTTCATATTCTTCCCTTCTGCTTTCTTCTTTGCAATGTAGAAATTCTGGACACAGAACACAAAGGATTGTTAATTCTTTGAACTGCGACAGAATACAATGTATCGTCAAGGATAAAATTTACTATGCATGTTATAAATGTTAAATAACTGGCACTAAGTATTAATATTAGGTAGTTTACAATATTTTTCTGTATCTGAAAAATTGAGAATGGTACTTAACATTGTACAATCATCAGTGAACATTCCCACTTCTGACCTTATGATGGAGGGAAGGTCATTGATGAAGCAGCTGAAGATGTTTGGGTCTAGGACTCTATCCCGAGGAACTCCTATAGAGATTTCCTGGAGTTACGATGACTGACCTCCAACAACGACAACTATCTTCCTATGTGCCATGTATGACTCCAACCAGCAAAGAGTTTGCTCCCTGATATCCACTGATTATAATTTTGTGAGCAGCCTTGATGTCAAGGACTATCATTCTCACCTCACCTCTGGAATTTAGCTTTTTTGTCCATGTCTGAACTAAGACTGTAACGGGATCAGGAGCTGAGTGGCCCTGATGGAACCCAAACTGGGCGTCACTGAGCAGGTTATTGCTGAGCAGGTGCTGCTTGATAGCACTGTTGATGACACCTTCCATCACTTTACTTATAATCGAGAGTAGACTGATGGGGCGGTAATTAGCCAGGTTGGATTTGTCCTGTTTTTTGTGTTCAGGACACACTTGGGCAATTTTCCTCCTTGTTGGGTAGATACCAGTGTTGTAACTGTACTGGAACAGCTTGGCTTGGGGAGTGGCAAGTTCTGGAGCATAAGTCTTCAGTACTATTTGCGGAATATGTTCAGGGCCCAAACCTTTGCACTATCCAATGCCTCCAAACGTTTCTTGATCTCATGTGGAGTGAATTGAATTTGCAGAAGACTGGTATCTGTGATGCTGGGGAGCACTGGAGGAGGCCGACATGAATCACCCACTCAGCACTTCTGGCTCAAGTCCAAGACATTGGATAAATTGTAAATAATTGAGGCTCCAACACTGATACTAGTGGGACATCTGTCGTGCATTCTGCCAATTCAAAAACTACTTATTTACATCCACCCTCTGCTTCCCATTAACAAAATAATCCACTACTTATGCTAGTGTGCTGCGCACAACATGTGATCTCATATTTTCCGTACCAATATTTGACATGGCACTTTGCCTTATCCATTCTGGAAACCTAAGAACAACACATCCACCAGTTCTCCTTTATCTATATTACTTGTTAGTTCCTAAAGAACTCATAAATTAGTCAAAAAGAAAAGATTTCTTTTCCATAAAACTATATCAACTTTGCCTGTTGTCTGAAGATTTTCTAAGTGCAGAGCTATAATTTTGAGCTAATAGATCCTAGTATTTTTGCTGTGATATGTTAGACCACCTAGCTTATAGTTTCAGAGATAGTAGGGACTGCTTATAGTTTTCTGTTTTCTCTTTCCCTTTCTTGAACAGAAGAGTCATTTTTAATATTTTGCAATCTAATCATACCTTTCTAGAATTTAGGGAAATTTGGAAAATTAAAACCAATTCATCTACTATCTCAGCAGTCACTTCTTTTAGCTGGAAATTCAGCAGGACCAGAAGATTTTAGAGATTTCAATTGTAACAATTCTTTCCATGTCCTGTTTTAAGTTTTTGCTGATTGTTCTGATATACAGTTATTTATGGATGTTACTTCTTTACAGTGAAGAGTGTTGCAAAATTTCTATTCAATATATCTGCCACTTCCCTATTTTCCATTATTAACTTGCCAGTCTCACTCTCCAAAGGACAAAAGCTCAATTCCTTTTCAGTTACCCAAAGAAACTCTGACTATTATCATTTTATACTTATAGCTAGCTTTCTCTTCTATTTTAAATTCCTCTTTCTTAATCTTTTAGTTAATCTTAACTGTTCTTTATAATCTGTATAAACTTCTGACTTTGCAGAATTATTTTGGAAGTCTGTCTTGGTAAAGGGTTGCAGGATGGAAGGTCCAGAATGTTTAGCTGCACATGTTCACAACAGTGCACAAGTGATGCTTCTGACTGGCAGAGTATGGATGCCCTGAAAATAAGGCACCAGGACCTTCAAGCCCAGAAGGTGTCAGCAGATGTGGGGACTTCCTGCACATCCTGCCATGAAATTTGCTAAGCTACTCATATATGTTTTTGTAATATGCTGAATACTGTGTGATCGAATGAGAGAAATTGAGCCATCTCTGAGTTTTCTTTATTCATTCATGGGATGTGGGCATCGCTGTCCAAGCAGCATTTATTGCACATCCCTAATTGCCCAGAGGGCAGTAACGAGTCAACCACATTGCTGTGTGTCTGGAATCACATGTAGGCCAGATCAGGTAAGGATGGCATTAGTGAACCAGATGGGTTTTTCCCGACAATCAGCAATGGATTTATGATCATCACTACACTCTTAATTCCAGATATTTACTGTATTCAAATTCCATCAACTGCCATGGCGTGATTCGAACCCAGGTCCCCAGAACATTATCTGGGTCTCTGGATTAACAGTCCAGTCATAATACCACTAGGCCATCACTTCCCCCTGCAAGTGCAAGTGAAGGTCACTTTAATGCCCAATGTCAAACAGAAGAGTCTGCCCTTAATTTATAAGACATCTGAGCTACTGGAACAAGTTAAAAAGCCTGACTTCATTTGCACCATTGAACAGAACAACATAGAGAAAGTGACAGGAAAACTCCAGCTGATCTATGCAGCCATGCAGAATCCAGAAATGGTGCCATTTAATGGGTAGTTGATTCACCCTCCCACATCACCCAGCACAGTTATACATCTCCTGAGAGCCAAACCACCATAGAAAATTGGTCAGTTTAGAAAGAAATTTGAGGAAATTCTTCTTTAACTCCAAAATTCCAGGGTCTAAAGACAAAGCTGGCCAAGGTGAACTTGGAAACTAGATTATATGCAGGAAAATAGAATTGCTCTGTCAGACTTTCATAGAGATATTTAATCATTCTTAGCAAAGATTTATCCCTGTGAGAAAGAAAAGCTGTTTGAGAAAGATTCATCATCTGGGACTAAATAAGAAAATTATGAACAGTTTTAAATTAAAAGGAAATAATGTAGTCTAGATAAGGGGGAACTGCTGGATGTATGCTGGAGAGGTTATGTTGAAGACACTTGTTAGAGTTTAGTTAGAGTGTTGTGTACAGTTGTGGGTGCCACGTTATGGGAAGGATGTGAACGCACTGAAGAGTGTGCAGTGTCAGTTTTCAAGAATTATTCTAGAAATGAAGAACTTCAGTTATGGGGAAAGATTGAAAAAAGAAGTTTGTACTGATCTCCTTGGAGAGAGGAAGGCTGAGCAGAGATCTGACAGAGGTTTTCATGAATGGGCTAGATAGAGCATTGAGGGAGAAGCTGTTTCAGCTTGTAAACTGAACAAGAACAAGAGGGCATCAATTTAAAGTGATGTGCATTAGAAGCCAGGGTGAAGTGAGGATAACATTTTTTACTCAGCGGCAAATAGAAAATATGGAATGCACTGCTGTGAGGTGTAGTAGAGGCATGTTCAATTGAGACATTCAAGAGGGCATTGGTGATTATTTGGATAAATGTAATATCTAAGGGTATGCGAAAAATGCAGGAGACTGGCACGTGGTAATGATGGTCCTTGAACAAGCCAGTACAGGTACAATGGGCCGCTTGGGGTCTTCTGCACTGTAACACTGTGATACTGTGATGATGTAGGGAGTAGCATATTGGCACAGATAGAAGGTTAGTTAGCTAATAAGAGGGAGAGAGTAAAGAAAATATATTGCTAGGTTATGTGAGTTGACAAAGATGTGGCACATGGAGAATCATTCGGAAAATATGAAGTGGGGTACATTTTGGCAGTAAAAATTAAAATAAATGAAAAGAAGCTTACCTAAGTGGTGAGAGATTACAGAGCTTTGAGATGTAGAGAGATCTGCGTATACTAAATAGGAAAGTTAATAGAATGTTATTATTTATCACAAGGAAAACTAGATACAAAAATAGCGTGCTTATGTTTTAATTATACAGGACACTGGTGAGACCACATCTGAAGTACATTGCACATCATTGGTCACCCTATTTGAGAAAGGATGTAAATGTATTGGAGTTAGTTAACAGAAGGTTCATTGGACTAATACCTGGAGTGACCTGTTTGTCTTTTGAGGAAACAATGGACAGGTGAGACTTGTATTCACTAGAGTTTAGAAGAGTAAGAGGTAACTTAAGTGAAACATAAAATCCCAAGAGGTCTTGACAGTGTGGATGTGGAGAGGATGTTTCCTTTATGGGAGAGTCCAGACTAGAGGTCATTGTTTAAAAGTTAGAGGTCGCTGATTTTAAAACATTGACTATCAATTTTCTTTTCTCGCAGAGTGTCATGAGTCTTTGGAATTTGCTCCCTGAAAATGTGGTGCAAGTGGAGGCCTTGACTGTTTTTAAGGTAGAGGTAGATTATTATGACACAGGAGTTCAAATATTATCAGGGGTAGGTGGGAATGTGGAGATCACAATCAGACCAACCACAGTCTTACTGTATGATGGAGCAGGTCTGAGGGGCTGCGTGGCATAGTCCTGCTCCTGTTTCTTGTGTTGTTCACATGTTCGATCCATGGCTCATGCTAAATTAAATAACTTCAGTCACTTGACAAAGGGGCTACACTCTGAAAGCTTGTGTTTTCAAATAAACCTGGTCTCGTGTGATTTCTTATCTTGTCCACCCCAGTCCAATGCTGGCACCTCCACATCAGTCAAATGATGTTAAGATTTTTCAATTGGCCTCAGTGTTCCTGTACTAAGGAGGAGAAAGATGAGGCACCTTTCCCACTCCTGATTAATGTTCTGAAACTGTTCTGAAGTAAGAATAGATTTGACGTGACACGCAATAGTTCTGAAATCGAATCCAAAAATGTAAGTTGTTGAAAGAGAAATGAAACTCACAGAAGCTTTGCTCAATGAAGCAATGCCTCATATACACTGTATAAAAAAAAAAACAAGAGTTAGCATTAAAACGAAAGGAAGTTGAAAAAATTGAGGAAGATGCCACTGAACCAGCTCTCCCACCACCCCCCACCCCCTTCCCCTGCCCTCTGTGTTTTTTGGTGGTTACTTTTGGGTTGTTTATGCAAAGCTTTTTCTGACACTGATGTCTGGATCATGTAACACCACACTCACTTGATAAATAGCAGGCAGCTATGCAAAATAGTGTGGCGTGATTAGAGTCCTTGTGTGTGTATATAGCAATTGTAGCCACGTCTTCACTTTGAATTATGCTTATCCAGTTGAAATAGCAACTTAGACTAAAGAATGTAGGAAATTGAAATGTAAGTTTGTTGAAACTCTTTGTCAAAAGATATTTTTGAAAGGCCTGAGTACAATTCCAGGCTGCATACCAGAATAAGCAGAAATAGATTTATTACAGATAAACAGACTAAAATTAGGTAAAGGATCATGTCCTCAAGTCTTCAATCCCTCACAAATCTATGAAAGGATCTTCTTCCTTGGTGTAGATGATGGGTCCGCACCTAAATCAGCGCAGAATTTGCTTCTGTTCTCCTGACACCAACAGTATCAGGAACATGGATTTAAAATATAAGAGGAAAGTTATTAAAAATTCATTCTGAATCTATCAATAAGATGGCCACCAACTCTTGGGTTCCAGTGAAGCAGTGCTCTAGGCTCCGACAACAAGGAACTGTGGGGTCAGAGTAGAAGCTAGTTTGATGAGAGGGGTGTTTCAGTGGGGCAGGCTAATAAGCAATGGCATTAGTGGGGTGAAAGGATAGGATCCATGGTTAACAGGCAAAGATAGGGAGGGAAAACCAGGGGTTGGATGGGACAGATCTTAGCTTGAGGCCTTCAATGGGTCTGTGAGGACTGTAAAAGAAGAACCTCTCCCTTTCCCACTCACAGACCAAGGAATGAGACCTGACAGGTTTCAGAGTTGGTTCTGGCCTTGGGAAACATTGCCACTGGGCTGGAAGGAGAACCCAGGAGCATGTGGACTGCCCAATATCTCCCTGTCATATATAACATTGCATTGGGGTTAGGAGCCAGAAAGGCACCCCCAGTATTGTATCAGCTTTACAATGCCCCCCCAAACCCTGGTCAGTGTGCCACTGAACAGCGTAAATGTCTACCCACTGAGTTTAGGATAATGGGTAAACAATCATTTTATTGATGAATGATAAAACAGTCAATAATGTAATGAAATGACCAATGAATGTATTACATATATCGAAGCATAACTTATACACAACAGACTATTGAATTTGAATTAGTTTCAGTTGAACTGAAACAGTGGGAGAGATACCATTTGTGCTATTTTGGGGCCAAATTCACAGCAAGTGTTCCCAACCTTGTCAGGTTTTTCAGGAGCCTCCAGGGGGACCAATTAATTACCTGAGCTGAGCTGTGAGGAATTGGAAAGAAAATTCAGAGGGCTTTACAAAAATGGGTTTTGCTTAACATTTAGCTTTTATGAATATTTTCAATAATTCATTCCAAAAATTTTGGAGATAATGAATAAAAAGACAGACATGTAGACCAGGTAAGGAGAACAATTTTTGTTCCCTAAAGTGGACCAGATGTGTTTTTATGATAACCAACAATAGTTTCACAGATATCATCAATAAAAAACAGTTTGTTTTTTCAAATTGCATGGGATGGCACAAGGATGACAATGTTGAGTGACCAGTGATGGGCATGATTGGCTGGAAGTGAATGGCCATATTATGAAACCTCCTGGAATACATTAGAGTTGGCAACCTGAGTTTTGCAGTGGCCTTTCATTTTTTGAAATTGCTTTAAATGATATTTTAGGAGAGGATGAATCTATTTAATTGTAATGTGTTAATGGTCTCATTATGATTGCTGATAGAAGAACTTCTGAACAACCTATGAAACATTCATTTGCTTTATCAGTGATATAATTTCAAATTCCAGGAGCGCTGGCCCCATCTGATGTCATGCTGTTATGGTTCAGGATAAATGGGAAAATGTGCATTTGTGAAATTTTTCTGAAGTTATGATCAGAGCTTCAATTATACTGAACAAGCAAGAGATGATGACATTTCATCATCTTTTCATTAGCATTTCAACAGCACAATGGTACTGTTGCTGGAGTAGTAAACCATAGACCAGGTAGTATTCTTAGACCATAATAAGGCCATTAGATATAAAAGCAGGATTAAGGCATTCATCCCATCAAATCTGCTCCACCTTTTGATCATGGCTGATATGTTTCTCAACCCCATTTTTCTGCCTTTTTCTTGTAACCCTTGATCCCCTTATTAATCAAGAACCTATTGATCTCTGTCTTAAAATACATTCAATGACTTGGCCTCCACAACCTGCTGGAGTATAAAACTAAACTGCTGCAAATGCTGCAGATCTGAACTAAAAACAGAAAGTCCTGGAGAAATGTTTCTGAAGATGTCATTGAGCTTGAAATTTTAACTCTGTTTCTCCACAGATGCTGCCAGACTTGCTGTGTTTCTCCTGCACTTTCTGCTTTTATTAGTGTTCTTGGAACTCAGGTTCAAATCCCACCATAGCAGATGCTGGAATTTGAATTGAATTAAATCTGGAATTAAAAGTCTAACGATAACCATGAAACCATTGTCCATTGTTGCAAAAACCCATCTGGTTCACCAACGTCCTTCAGGGAACTGAAACTCTCATTCTTTCCTGGTCTACATGAGATTCCAGACCCACAGCAATGTAGTTAATCCTTAACTCCACTCTGACGTAGCCTAGCAAGTCATTCAGCTGTATTAACCACTGAAAAGATTCAAAAAAAGAATGAATCTGGATGGAGCACCTGGCATCAACTAAGGCATTCAAAATGACAGCAGACACAGCACTCTTGACCTTGCAAAGTCATCCTGATCAACATCAGGACTAGACTAGTCAAAATAGACTAGTCAAGGAACAGCCAAGGAACAGAATCATACCTTACAATGCCCCAGAAAACATCATCATCCCTGGGTATGTCCCAGAAATGTCAGAATAGTAATATACAGTTGGGAGGGAGTTGCCTGGCAAGTTCTCAACATTGTTTTTGGACCCCATTAAGTCTCATGGAATCAGGTCAATCATGAGTAAGGATACCTCCTGCTGAGTTCCACGTAGCACACGCCCCTCTCCCCATATTCCCTCTTGGGCTGATGAATCAATACTCCTCCACATTGAACATGACTTGGAGAAGCATTGAGGATAGCAAGAATGCAGAATGAATTCTGGGTGGGGGAATCTTCAATGTCCATCACCAAGATCGTCCCAGCAGCACCAACTACCCACCAAATTGGTCAGACTCTGAAGTACATAACTGCTCGACTGGATCTGTGGCAGGTGGTGAGGGAACTAACAAGAGGTAACCCGTCCTTACCAATCTGCAAGCTGCAGATGCATTAATCCATGACTGTATTGTTAAGGGGGTGATTGTATCAGTAAGAGTAATCACCTTACAGTCTTTGTGGAGATGAAGTTCTGTCTTTACGTTGAGAGTATAATCCATTGTGTTGTGTGACTTTATTGCTGTGCGAGACTTTGAAAGGATCTGGGCATCCAAGAGGACCATCACGTGCAGCAGAATTGTACTCCAATACAATCTGCAATTTCATGGCCTGTCATATCACCCACTCTACCAATAATATCAAGTCAGGGGATCAATGAAGAGTGCAAAGGGCATGCCAGGAGCAACATCAACCTTATCGAAAACTGAAATGTTAACCTGATTAGCTATAAAACAGGAGTATCTGCATGCCAAACAGCAAGTGGATACACAAACACCCCCATCCTCGATGGTGGGACAGTTTAGTATGTGAGTGCAAAAGATAATCATTCGCAGTAATCTTCAGCCAGAAATGCTGAGTGCATGATCCCCAGCATCACAGATGCCAGTCTTTAGCCAATTTGACTCAGTCTTCATATTGTGCAGAAATAGCTGAAGGCACTGGATGCTGCAAATGCTATGGATCCTGATAACTTTCCTGCAATAGTAACAAAGGTAAGTACTCCAGAACATACTGTGCACATATCCACACTGTTCCAATACAACCACAATACTGGCATTTACCCAACAAGGTGGAGAATTGCACACAAAAGCCAGGACAAATCCAATCAGGCTATTTACTGCCTCATCAGTCTATTCTCAATCATCAGCAATATGATGGAAGGTGTTATCAGCAGTGTTGTCATGCAGCTCTTGTTCAGCAAAAATGTGTTCACAGATGACCAGTTTGGGTTTTGCCAGGGTGTTTCTGCTCCTGACCTCATTACAGCCTTGTTTTAAGCATAAACAAAAGAGCTGAATTCCAGAGGTGAGGAGAGAGTGACTGCCTTTGAATCCAAGATGGCGGCGGTGGAGTAGGCAGCATCCGTGCTTAGCCTGGGGCTCGTCCTTTCTGTGTGTTTCTTTTTTTTTAACTCTTCTTTTCCTTTTCTTTTTAAATTTTTTAGTGTTTTTTTTAACCTACCTTGGCTTGTGAAGAGTGTGGCAGCACTGCAGCAGTTGAGGGCCCTGAGCGGAGTGGTTGGAGGGCCCGGAATGGAGTGGTCGGATGGCCCGGAGTAGAGCGGGATGACCAGCGGTCAGCGGGCCAGCGGGAGAGCAGGACAGCCAGCAGTTGGTAGGCTCGAGCCAAGCAGGGCAGCCAGTGGTCATAGGGCTGGAGTGGAGCGACCAGAAGACTGGGGCCTGGTGCAGTCAGCCTGTCACAGATCTTGAGCCCTGAAGTATGCGGGAAGAGCAAGACCACGTGTGGAAAGCCTACAGTGTGGAGAGACTGCAGGCTGTGGAAGGACTGTAACGTTTATGTTTTAACTTTATTTCTTTATCTTCCTAATTTATACTCTGAAGAACTGTAATGTAGAACTTTTAGCTTTTCTCTTTATTTCTTTATTTTATACCTAATCTATTTATTTAAGATTTGTGCCTAGTTAATTTGTACCTAAAATAGCATCATGTGTGGTTACATTCTACACATTTCAATGTAATTCTGCATTTTGCACTTAAGCGCATGTGACAATAAACCTACTTCTAACTTAAGGCTGCATTTGACTATGTGTGGCATCAAGGAACCCCAGTCCCACCTTCTTTGTTTGCTTCATCAATGGTCTTCTCACCATCATAAGATCATAA
The DNA here is from genome assembly GCF_021869965.1 of Rhincodon typus. NCBI lineage: Eukaryota > Metazoa > Chordata > Chondrichthyes > Orectolobiformes > Rhincodontidae > Rhincodon > Rhincodon typus. The sequence goes on along the minus strand of NC_063333.1, from coordinate 35,391,313 downwards.
TTGGAGATGTTCACTGCTGATTGTGCAATGTTTAACACCATTTGTGACTCTTCAGATATTGAAGCCATCTATGCCCAAATGCAGCAACACCTGGACAATATCCAGGCTTTGGCCGACAATCGGCAAGTTACAATTGCATCACACAAGTGTCAGGCAATGACCGTCTCCAAACAGACATAATCTGACCACTGCTCCTTGACATTTAAGGGCATTACCATCATTGAATCCCTTACCAATAACACCCTTGGGGTTACTGTTGACCAGAAATTGAACCTGACTAGCCATTTGAATAGAGTGGCTTCACGATCAGGTCAGAGACTGGGAATCCTGCAGAGAGTAATTCACCTCCTGAGTCCCCAAAGCCTGTCCACCATTCACAAGGCACAAGTCAGAAGTGTGATGGAATACTTCTCACTTGCCTGGATGAGTGCAGCTCCAACAACACTTAAGAAGCTTGACCCTAGCCATGACAAAGCAGCCTGCTTGATTAACATCCCATCCACAATCATTCCCTCTCTCCACCACCGACTCTGAGTAGCAGCATTGTATTTGTCTTTACAAGATACACTGCAGAAATTCACCAAGGCATCTTAGACTGCGTCTTCCAAACACACAGCTACTAACATCCAGAAGGACAAGGGCAGCAGATACACTATCACTTGCAGGTTCCTGTCCAAGTCACTCACCATCCTGACTTGGAAATATATCAACATTCCTCACTACCTCCCTAACAGTATTGAAGGTCTGCTTACACCAAATGGACTGCAGCAGTTTAGGAAGTCAGCTCACAGTCACCTTCTCAAGGGCAGTTAGAGATGGGCAACAAATGCTGGCGTACTCAATGCTGCCCTCAATCCATGAATGAACAAAAAATGTACGAATCTCGTGTAAATTCAGTTGGTGCAAATCCACTTTCATGCTTTTTCTGATTTGGCTGAACCTTCCAAATGGCAGGTAATTATAAATTGAGATCAGCAATGTGAAAGAGGAATTTTTGTCTTGCAGAAGTAGATCCACGAGTCAGCAGATCAGAAGAATATGATGGCCAGATGCCAAGCACCATGAGTTTTAAATTTGCAACAGTTAGTACAGGGAGCAAAATCCCTCTTTGTGGACTGTTCAAGCTGTAAAAATATTGTGGCATTTAACTGCAACATTACATCTGGTAGGGTCCTTAGCATTGGAGGAAACCCTCTAACAAAAAGAGGGCATCAAGCAAAACTAGTGGCTATTGCCAGTGTGTCACTGTGCATTTACTTTTATGGATTATACTTAACTCAGTGCAACAGTGATGCATTATTTGCTGTGAGAAAGGGCAATCAGATTTGGTCGATTAGAGAATCTGTCATTCTCATTTCATTATATTTTGTCTTCACGAAAAAAAATTCTTTAAAACGTTGCAGTGTGATTTTCTTTTGGAGAGTAATTGAGGTTTATTAATCCTGAGAGTTGTAATCAGCCCTCAGGGTCGAGATATGATTTAATTGGGGATCATTAAGTTTTGCAGCTCTTATCTACTAACATAAATATAGTTGCTGAAAATCTCTACTGAGATATAATGATGAGAAAAGGATCTTAAACCTAAATATAACTTAGCATCGTCATCGTGTTTGTTATTTCAAGACGCCATAAGAACCGGCAGATAGGGAGAAGATTTAATTTTACTGCTGAGTAAATGCATCCACTCACTACATTCACACAAGTGAACTTCCACTATTTAACCTGTGATGAAGAAGATGGAATAAAGAAGAATAGTTGTACTTGGAATATTAACTCTGTTTTGCTCTCCACAGATACTGCTAAATCTGCCGATTTTCTCCAGCGCTTTCTGTTTTTTTTTCAGACGTCAAGTATCCGCATTATTTTACTTTTGGTTTAGATCCTGTGATGATGCAGACTAGATAAATTTGAAGCCTAAGATCATGAAATTGGATAATGGCTGACAACAGGTGATCTTGATGCATGATGAACTTGTACTTGTTGTTTCTGATGCAAGTGAAATATTAGCAAAATTCACACTGCCTTCTCATTGCACTAATTTCTGTTCAGCCAGTGCTAAATATAATGATAATTGGCTTCATGCCAAAGTCCTGAGAAGCTAGCGCAAGTTCAAGGCAACCTGCAACCATTTAAAATTAGCCTGCATGTCTTAACAGAGAACTGCATCTTTACTGAAAAAGCTGCTGGAGGTCATTCTAAGAATGAGTTTAACCTGGGCAAAGCACAAAAAAAATGGCACAACATGACAAAATGTGGGTTTTTAGATTGTTGAACAGAGTTCCGAGACTTTGATGCAAGAAGTAAAGTGGTGAAGGGAGATCGTCAACTTACAGTGGATCATGAAGCTATCCAGACAGAGACTATGAAGGTAATGGGAGCTGATAATTACAGCCCCTAAGGACTAGAATGCAGTGATAAAAGAAGCTTAATGACTTAATGGCCTCACATGAATGGTCAAGATTAATGAATGAATCTTCATATGGTTACAACTGAACCACTGCTCAATTCACCACCATCCCCTTTCATTCATTTCTGAGCAACCCCTAACAATCACAACTCATACTTCACAATCTTGGGTTCCTCTCATCCTTGGACACTTTATAATTCTACAAGCCTTGTAGACACACCAAACAATTTGCAATTCAGCCTTGACAGCTATATGATGCACCATGCCACGCATAATACCACCCGTCCGCTGAATAGCTATCTTCTCTATACCAGGTTATTATAGTGCATGATAGTAGGCAGCAACTTCAGCTTATGGACTAGGTTAACAAGCATGGTTGAACTTTCTCAGCCTCATAGAGAAAATGATGCTCTCCATCATTGGAACAGCCATAACATCATTCGAAGCTACTGACAGGATTGAACTATTGAGGCCGATGATATCCCAAATAATAATCCTCCCTCGCACATTCCAATACTGCCTATTGTAAACTGTAAGCTGTAGGTCATGGTAACATGCACCTCATGTTCAGTACCCACCTCCCAACACCCATCTTCACTGTAACTGTATCGCTGCATTGTAATCCAACTGGTCAGCTGATAACACTTACTGCCCACTCATCCAACTCCCTTCTCTCAGTGGTTTAAATGTCGATGGTGCAGTGGGTCAGCACAAAATAAAGGCACTATGATTGTTGCTGTGATACCAGGCATTGACCTGCGAGATGTGAAATGTACAGCTGATGTGCAACCTTTAACAGGGTGGAACACATTTATGTTGCAGTAAATCTCTATTTATACTTCATACACGGTGCCTACAAAGCAAAGTGTATAGTTAACCAAACCCTGCATCATGGGGAAGTCTACTATCCTTGTGAAGTTATAATCATACTCCAGCTGTTTCTTTCCAGAAAGAAAAAACTCAAAATATATCCTTCTCCTTGCACACAGTGCACCGCTCACCACCCCTATACAACACAGAATGGCAATCTGTGTGATATTTGGAGCAGTTCCCTCCTTGCTAGCCTGCAAAAAGCCATTGCAAATACATTCAGGGCCGTGGTTACCTTATAACAACCAGCAACATGATCCTTGCCTGCCCTGAGGCTGCATATCTGCATCCAAGAGGTGACAGATTTTGGCGGGGGGTGGGTGTAGCAAGTCTGAGACTTGAAGTGAAAGTCAAGGCTACCACAGCATTCCACATCACTCCCTGTAGAGTTTGCTGACTTTAAGTAGCAGCCCAAACCTCCAAACAATTCTAGTAATTCAGCAACAGCCAGTAAACACCAATAGCAACTAGCCTGAAAGTGTTTGGTGATTCCTTGAGCTTGATGGGGGACATTCCTGTGGTTGCTGAATGCATGTTTAACTGTGCAGCATTACAGCTGGAATGCTGTTACACCACTGAAGATAGATACCACGAAAAGCTGACTGATGTCACGATCTGTTTCTTTGCTAACTCTCAGTGCATGCTCCTGGACTAATGATGTACCCAAAATAGCAACTAGAGAGGCGCACACTGAAGTGTGGGTGAGCACGGGCAAACACTATTCTGAGCCTAACACAACATGCACTTTTGCACAAATATGGGTATTGCACTGCTGTATTTTATGGTCAAAGAACCAAAAGACTTACTTTGAATGTAACCATGAATTAAACAGTAATGGTTCAATAATGCTTATTTGGAGAAAAGGTCTTCAACTTCTCCACTAAGAGTCAAACTATGAGCAGTTTGATATTTATGACTGTAGCAGGAACATCAGAATACAGGCTGTAGGAGCAGTCACAGGCCTTCGTAATCTTGAACCTGCTGCACCATTCAAACAGATCATGGCTCATCATCTACTTCCACACCATTATCCCCTACTATCTCTTTATTCCTTAATGTCAAGAGTATCCTGAGTGTTTTTCTGGTTGGTAATCAGTGGCTAGTGGTGTGCCTCTGCGACCAGTGTTCGGACTGCAATTATTCACAACTCACATAGATGATTTAGTGTTGGGGATCAAGTGTAGTGTGTCAATGTTTGCAGATGACATTAAGATGTGTGGTAGAACAAAGTGTGCAGAGGACATTGAAAATCTGCAAATGAATATAAATAGGTTGTGAGTGGACAAGGGTCTGGCAGATGGAGTACAGTGTTGGAAAATGTGAGGTCATCCATTTTGGTCAGAATAACAGCAAAATGGACCATTATTTAAACGGTGAAAAATTGGTGCATGCTTCTGTGCAGAGGGACCTGGATGTCCTTGCGCATGAATCACAAAAAGTTGGTTTGCAGTTGCAGCAAGTAGTTATGAAGGCAAATGGAATATTGTTCTTTGTTTTTAGAGGGCGAGAGTTTAAAAATAGGGAGGTTATGCTGCAGCTGTTTTGAATGTTGGTGAAGCCACACCTGGAGTATTGTGCACAGTTTCGGCCTCCTTACTTGAGAAAGAATGTACTAACACTGGAGGGGGTGCAGAGGAGGTTCACTAGGTTGATTCTGGAGTTGAGATAGTTAGCTTATGAGGAGAGATTGAGCAGAATGGGACTATACTCATGTGAATTTAGAAGAATGGGGGGATAGTTTAGAAACATGTAAAATGATGAAGAGAATAAATAAGATAGATGCAGGGAGGTTATTTCCACTGGTGGGTAAAACTGGGACTAGGGGCATAGCCTCAAAATAAGGGGGAGCAGATTTAGGAATGAGTTGAGGAGGAATGTCTTCACCCAAAGAGTTGAGAATCTGTGGAATTCCATGCCCAGTAAAGCGGTTGAGGCTCATTGAATGTTTTTAAGGCAAAAATAGATAGATTTTTGAACAGTAAAAGAATTAAGGGTTACGGTGAGCAGGCGGGTAAGTGGAGCTGAATCCATGAAAAGGTCAGCCGTGATCTTATTGAATGGTGGAGCAGACTCAATAGGCCAGTCACGGGGAGGCAATGGCCTAGTGGTATTATCACTGGACTGTTAATCCAGAGACCCAGATAATGTTCTGGGGACTTAGGTTTGAATCCCGCCATGGCAGATGGTGGAGTTTGAATTCAATAAATATCTGGAATTAACAGTCTAATGATGACTGTTAATCCATTGTCAATTGTCGGGAAAAACTCATCTGGTTCACTAATGTCCTTTAGGGAAGGAAACTGCCATTCTTACCTGGTCTGGCCTACATGTGACTCCAGACCCACAGCAATGTGGTTGACTCATAATTGCCCTCTGGGCAATTAGGGATGGGCAATAAATGCTGCCTAACCAGTGACGCCCTCATCCTGTGAATGAATAAAGAAAAAAAAGGATGGTCTTACCTCTGCTCCTATTTCTCATGCTCATGTGTTCTTAAATCCATCAATTTCCCTTTTGAACATGCTCAGTGTTTGTCTTTCCACTGCCATCTGGGATAGAGAATTTCAAAGATTCGCCTCCCACAGGTGAAGAAATTCTTTCTTGTATAGACTTTAATAGCCTGCCCCTCATTCTGAGACAGTGCCCCTTAGTTCTGGAGTCACCAGCCTGGGAAAACATCCTATCTACCCTGTAAACAGTTTGCAGGTTTCAATGAGATCTCCTCTCATTTTTTAATCTCTTGAGAATATGGGCCTGGTTTCTTCAGTGTCTCCTAATTAAACAAGCCCAAGGATTATGTTGGTGAACTTCCTTTGCACTGTCTCATGGCAAATATATCTTTCCAAAACTGTGCGCAATACTCCAGCTATGATCTCACCAATGTTCTACACAATTGCAGCAAGACATCTCTACCCCCGTTCATAGGTAGCTCAGTCAATTTCGTGGATTTTGGAGCTAATTTTTATAGGCATTTAAAAATGGTCAATTACCAAAGGTGCCATACACAACAGTAGTCTCGCCTGTTTCAGGTATCTAATTTTGCATTGATGTTGCTGTTTCCACTGGTTTTCCACATGTATTTACAAAAGACAACTTAAATCAATTAGTTATTAAGTTATGGAAGCTACAGAAGAGCTGAGAGTTATGTATTTTCCCAAAACTCAAGGTCAGGAATTTACCCCAAGCAAACTGCAGGAGGATTAACCTTGAATGTTCTGTTCCCTCCTGGTATCAAATCACAGGGGTGAGTAACTAGTGCTTGAGCTTAGAAACTGAGAAAGATATTGTAACTCTCAAAATCCTTCTTCTGATCATTCAGAGTCTACGAGAATGCCATGCCAATTGATTTACTTCCCCTATAAATTTTCCAAAAGTTTCACCATGGCAATAGAAAGGGAGACAAGGCCAAGCATTTCATTTCTCAATTCCTCTTTATCTTTCAAATCTTTACATGTCAGTTCCCAAATTCTAAAGTATTATAGGTTATTTTCACATTATGATAGTGCCACCAACACCCAATTCAACAAGTCTTTCTCAGTCCATACAGCCAAGCATTAATATAGCTGATCTTGTGAAAAACATTGCAGCAGTAAACTAAGAAATAATTTTAGCTCTCCGGAAACTCTCCAGAGTGAAAAATGTAATAATTTCCAAGGTCTATTATTTGTGCCCGGGGCCTCTGAATCGTCTCCCACCCAAGTCTCTGATCCACCCTGAGGCCTTTGAAGCTGTCTTCTCGTCCTGCAGATCCCTTAGGCCTTTGATCCACAATCCCCATCCCTCTCCCTGGATAGGAACACCCATCAGAATCTGAAAAGTCATGAGCTCCTTTCCTATGGAAAATGTTTGGAACTATTTTGGTCTTCCTTGCAAACTTAACATCTGTGGTTCTTTTTCCTGTCACTGATTGCACTGCCATATCCCATTGCACAGATTGCTTTTTTCCCTTCAGTTAAACAAGTGAGGGTTAGTTTAGAGTTATTATGTATCATATGAAGAATTCATTTTCATTCTGGTTATCATTTACAGATGGATGTAATTTTCAGAGAGTATTGTGGAATAATTTTTCATCTAATCCAAACAGCCAGTGAGCTGTTCTACACAAAGGCATCGACCTTAGGTCTCCAGTCAGTGTTGCTTTAAAGCAGGTTACTGCTGTCAGTAAGAACGATGGTTGAAAATTCTGGGACGCCAGCCATTCAATTGTTTTCATTTCATAACATTTGCTCACCTGAGGATTTTTAAAGACTGCATACTTTTCTTTTTTTTCAACAAATAGAAGTGTGTTCTCACTGTCTCGTGTCCAATGTGACAGGGTCTCCACCAAGTTTTCATGATCTTCCAGAAATCGCTCTGGACAAAAGAAAAATCTGAAAGTCAGAAATTTAAAAACATGTGCACAAAACAAGATGATATAATGCAATTGACACAGCACCAACATATACACCCACTGACTGTGATCTCATCATAATTTAGAATCATAGATTTTTACAGTACAGAAGGAAGCCATTCAACTTATTGCATCTGTACCTGCTCCTGAAAGAGTTATCCAGCTAGTACCACTCTCCAGCCCTATCTTTGTAGCCCTCTAACATCACCACGTTCAAATATACATCCAGCTTCGTTTTGAAATTTCCTATGGAATTCCCCTCCATTACTCTCCCAGGCAGCATATTCCAAATCCTAACAACTCTCTGAGCAAAGATGTTTATCCTCATTTCACTCTGACCTCTCTCGCTGACAATCTTGAAATTGAGATCCCTAGTTACTGACATAACTAGTGAAAATAGAAACCTTTATTTATTCTGTCAAAATTGTTCATAATTTTGAACAGCTCGATAAGGTCACCTCTTAAGCTTCCCTGCTCCAAGGAGAATAAGCCCAATCTCTCTAATCCTTCCTTGTATCTAAAATCCTTCATTCCTGGTATCATTCCAATATCATTCCTTATATCATTCCCAATTTATGGGAATACTGTGTGCACTATGGCTAAAAGATTACCTACATAACATTCACTGCACTTAAAAACTAACTCATTTTTTTCTGAAGTGGTTGGAAGTGTTTCTGAGAAAATGAATATAACCCCTTTTTTTTGCCGATCTTTAGTTTTATCCTTCCTTCCAGCCATTTTAACATGGTTTCAGAGATAGTAGGAACTGCAGATGCTGGAGAATCTGAGAAAACAAGGTGTAGAGCTAGATGAACACAGCAGGCCAAGCA
>NC_063333.1:35313978-35382416 GCF_021869965.1 Rhincodon typus | reverse complement strand
CTATATTCATCCAGGTCTACACCTTGTTATCTCTCATTTTAACATGGTGTTTCTTTTTACTGTAATTGAGACTGGGAATATCATGGGGACTAACTTACCTCCTTACTCCCCAAGTCAGTCTATAAACCTAGCAACTGAATAGTTTCCATTTGCCTGAATGAATGTGGTTGCAACAGTACCCAAGAGTCTTGAAACCATCCGATACAAAGCAGTGTGCTTGATCAACAGCTCATCCAACATCTTAACATTCAATTCCTCCATTACTGGTGCACAGTGGTAGCTGTGTCCCATATGCAAGATGCAATGCAACTACTCACCAAGCCTCCCTCAAAAGCACATTCCAAGTCTGTGACCTGTACCATCTGGAAGAATAAGGACAGTAGGCTCACGGGAATACCATGAGCTGCAATTTCTCCTCCAAGTAAGTTACCACTCTGAATTTGAGCTGTATCACTGTGCATTCACTGGGTCAAAATCCTGGAGCTCACTGTGTAATAAAACTATGCATGTACCTACATCATTTGGACTATAGTTATGCAGGAAGGCAGCTCAACACCACCACCGCAAAGACATTACCAATGATGGTCACATTCCAACGCAATTGAGAAAATGGTTTGAATTTTGTCGTGGATGAATGGGAAAGGTTCACAGCTGACCAGCTGCTGCATATTCAATTCCACCCCAACATCAATGCTGTGGGTTTCTATATCAATGGAGTTTTAAGATCAGTGGTATAAGATGTCTTAAAGGGCAATTTGGACATAATTCTATTTTGCTTGCCCAAAGGCAAAAAAGACATTCCAATTGCAAAGCACAGCACAGAGGATATTGTACTCTAATTACATGCTATTATTATACTCTGTTGGCAGTGTGCCACAAGCAAGGTTACAAAGGCTGACTAATAAACTTCCTGTTGGCATTGTATACAATATTGTTAAGGTGGCAAATTTGACCTCTCGTAGGCCCTCAAGTTAGCCTGTTCCTTCATAAAGTATTGTGAAATAATGAATAAAAAATATTCATTTGATTTTTTTTAACATTTACTTTCTGGAACTTTATTCTCTAGTTTGTAGATTACATTTACTCGAGGTAAACATTTCAGCCTCTAAAACTAAAGGGGTGGGAAGTACTTCTCAAGAAATCATGAATTAGCACCAGCAAGGCATGAAGCACTTCAAATGGGAATAAGTAAAGTAATAAATAAATCAGAATTGCCACAATCTCATTTCCTTGCCGTTTAAGATCTAAGCCCTGGCAAATTGTGAACACAACTTATGACTTCTGCTCTTTTAAACTCCTTCATGAGGCAGAATCAAATATTGGCAATTATAGGATGAAAGGCTGATTGCTGTCTGTAGCAAGACTATAAATGTTTTTCAATATATTCATGATGATAATGTGCACAGCAAACTGAAAAATACTCCTAATTTATCAAAACAAAGTCACTGTTAGGAAGAAAATAGAGACAGAACGATCAAGATGATAGTCAGTTCTACTATTAACATCAAGTGTACTTCAAAAGGCTTTTTGGACTCAAAGCCATTCATGGTAATTGCAGTGTAAACAGCAAGTCTCAAGTTTTAACAATGATAAATCAAATCTAACTTAAGATCAAACAATCTTTAGACAGTAATTGTTACTGAGAAACATTTTAACATCAAATTTTTTTCCCTTATCCCCATAGTACAATGACTCATTCATCAAATGCCTGTGTGAGTAAGGCATCTGAGATGGTTTGTGAAGTCTTTACCACATCGATCTTAGATAAACGCTGTTGTGTTATTCTTCAAATAACACCAGATGGTTTCTTCAGACTTTGAAATTGTGCCATTGGGCCATTATAAATTCATAGCCTCCAAGTTGCTAAATCAGTACCATAACCACTAGGTGACTTGGCCAATAATAAAAAGAATAAATATTTTTCAAGAATAATCAACAAAATGATAATGCCACAATTGATCAATTAGGTGGGTTATTTTGTTTTTCTTGGTGAATAAATGTGGCAAAGAATCTTACAAAACATCTACCTTGATATCAAAGCTCCTTTAAGAAGAGTGCTCTGGGTGATGACTAAGCTTAAATTGGAGCTGACATGCTTTTAAACATATACGGATGTTTATATAGATATACAGATGTTTATATATTTATATATCCTTGAATTAGGAGCAAGGGTAGGCCCCTTGAGCCTGCTCAACCCTTCATTAAGATCATGGCTGATTTGATCACTCCAAATCCCACCTACCCTGCTATCCTTTCACCCCCTTTCTTATCAAGAATCTCTCTATCTTAGCCTTACAAGTATTCAATGATACTGCTTCCACTGTTTTTTGAAGAAGAGTTCTGAAGACTTATGGTCCTCTGTGAGAGAAAAATTCTCCTTATCTGTAGCTTAAAAGGGCAACTCAATTTTTAAATAGTGATTCCTAGCTCTAGCTTCTCCCACAAGAGGAAACATTCTTTTCACATACACACTGTCATGATCCCTTAGGATCTTAGACATTTCAATCAAGTCACCTCTTACCCTTTTAAACTTCAATGGATACAATCCCTGGCTCATTGAACTTTTCCTCATAAGATGGAGAATGAGTATATCTACCTGCACTAATTAGAGAACAGCGCATACATAGTGTGAGGTTGTTTTACACCAAGAAATCTCATCTCCATAGAATGCCACAAGTAACATGCCAAGTCAGTGGCAGAACCAAGTTACATGTACTGCATGCACACAGGCAACTTTCAGGAATTTGCTCAGGGATACTGCTGAGGTTTTTAAGTAAGAGGCTCTCTTGACAGTTTCTGCCACAATCTAATGAGGCATCCATCTCAAGAATGCTGGTAAAATCTAGCCCAATATGCTGAACATACAATTTACTGTACTAAGTTTCACCTGGTATAATCTGCTTTCTCATATATTTTGTATAATTTATGCTGCAATTTCTGACCTACTGACTTCAAGTTCATTGCCTCTCTTGATTTGAACACATCAGCAATTGTTCTAAGGGTACCAAAATCACTACTTACCCCTATCCCTACATATCTCCTCTAATAAGTACCCTTTAGTTTCTGTACTTTATCTAAATTCTTGAACACACAGAAGATTTAAACTGAATTCCTGTAGCTTCAGGCTTTAACAAACTTCTGTGTGAAGATTTATCAAACTTTGTTTCTTTGTTGTGGAATGTTGATGTTGCTGGCTATGCTAGCATATATTGTCAATCCCTAATTATCCTTGAGAAGGCTGTGTTTTTGAACCACTTTAGTTCTTAGGGTACAGAGAAATGCACAAGAGTTGTTGGGAAAGGAGTTCTAGGAGTTTGACCCAGCAAAGGTGGGTGATATATTTCCAGGTCAGGATGAAATATAACATGGGGGGATCTTGCAGGAGGTAGTGTTTGCATGCATCTCCTACCTTTGACCTTATGAGATAGATGCTATGGATTAGGAAGAACTCTCAAAGGTGCCTCGGTGAGTTGCTGCAGTGCACCTTGAAGACGGCACACAGTGCTGCTTCTGTGTATTGATAGTTGAGGTAGTGAATGCTGAAAGAGGTGGTTGGTTGGTAATCAAATGGACCGCTTTGTCTGAGAAGATGTTAAGCTTCTTAAGTGTTGTTGGAACTGCACTTACCTTGGCAAGTGTGGCGTATTCCATCACAGTCCTGACTAGAGCTTTGTAGATAGTGGACGGCCAATGGGAAGAAAGGAGGTGAGTTGCTCACCACAGAACTCCCAGCCCCTAACCTGCTCCTGCAGCAATTGCATGTATATGGCCAGTCAAATTCAGTTTCTTGTCAATGGTAATTCTCAGGATGTTGATAGTAGAGGACTCACTGATGATAATATCATTGAACATCAATGGGAGATGGATAGATTCTCTCTTGTTGGAGATATTCATTGCCTGGCATTCGAGTGGCACAAATATTATTTGCTACTCAACAGTCCAAGTCTAGATGATGTCCAGATCTTGCTGCATATGTACACAAACTGCTTCAGTATCTGAAGACTGACGAATGCTGCTGAACATTGTGCAATCGTTAGTGAACATCCCTACTTCTCACCTCATGTTGGAGGGAAGGTCATGAATAAAGTAGCTGAAAATGTTTGAGCCTCACACTCTACTCTGAGGAACTCCTGCAGATATGTCCAGAGGCTGAGATGACTGACCTCTAACAACCACCATTGTTTTCTTTGTGCTAGTTATGACTCTAACCAGCAAAGAATTCTCCCCTTAATTCCCACTGACTCCAGTTTTGCTAGGGTGCCTTGATGCTATATTCAATTTAATGCTGCCTTGATATCCAGGGCAGTTAGGCACTGAAATTCAATGCTTTTGTTCATGGCTCCTGAAACTCTAGGAATTAAATTTAATATGCTTGTGAATATTCATTTGGGATGTCATTACCTTAAAGAAGTCTATATCCACATTGATTTCTGTAAATTAATGTTATTAGAAATATAGTCTTCAGGTGAATGTACATTAATTAGCATGATTATTCAATCTAAAATTAAATTTGGTCTGTAGGCTTACAGTTCCTTGAGTTTGTGTTGTACTCTAAGTATGAGCATCACATTGATATGTTTTCAATCAATCAACACTTGCCCAGCAGTCAGTGACTCCCTTCAATCTCCCATAGCTTCCTGGGATTCATGCTACCTACCCCAAGGGTCTAATTGTTTTTGAACCATTGTAGTCTGGAACTTCTATCTCAGTTATGCTATCCTTACATTCCTGATCTGCTGTCTTCCATAGATTGATGTTTTTATGACAACAAAACTTGCCCCTGAAATACATACAAACATAATGAACCTTTAAGTAAGACAGGTTGACATTTTTTTTTAAGAAAAGGGCCAGCCAGAGATGAATGAGAATGCAATTCAGTGACTTTCTGGAAAATTTCTATGTAGGTTACACCCAGTCTCGAGGAAGACCATGGGATGTCGCACCTGGAAGGAATTTCAGAGAACCACTTCAAAGGAAGAGATAAAATGTGAAAGCCTGAACCAGCTCCCATAAGTTGGCACTTCCAGATTGTGGACATAATATGAAGTAACAGAAAGCACTCTGGGCCAAAGACATGCCTGCATTTCCCCTGCCAGGAATACACAAGCGAAGAGATTAAAAAGCATCTGCCCCTCATGTGTGTGCTAGTTTGCTGTTCCAGTGCTATTGGGCTAGACTGTGCTGTGAAGGTTATTTGGGGGAACACCTACAGTACTAGGTTTCCCTGCACTTGCAGATTGAAAGAAAGGGCGAAATCTCACTTTCTCCCTTTCCCTCTCTTTCTCTTTCTCTGATTGCTGGAAGCAAGTTACAGGTCAAAAGCCCTGAGCCAGGAAACCCGACAACTTCTTTCAGTTAATTTGCAACATCCAGAATCTCCAAACCAACTGCTCAAATGCCACAATCAACTCTACTGGAATCACTCAGCTCGATGACTGTAATATTTCAACATATATTCCATATTGACAAAACAAGGACTGATTCATGTATTTTTTAAACTACTATCTTTTACTTGCTTCTTATTTCTAATTTGTGTGCATGTGTGTTGTATTTTGTTTTTCCCTGTGTTTCAATCTCCATTAAACATATGCTTTCTTTAACTCAGGAAAGCCAAGTTAAATTGGTTCCTTTATAACATAAATGCATAGGAATAGGGAAAGATATCCATGAGGGAAGCAATCCTTCATTTTAAATTAATCTTGCTGTGAACAACAAGGTGTGATCTTGGGATCATAATAAATTGGTCATAACAGCCTACACTCCTTACCCTAGCCATGTTACATTTCAACCTCATTCTAGGTACAGCTTTCTGAGTGTAAATATCAGACTATTGTTTAAGTGTGATAAATATCTGTTCAATTATGTTGCTTTTGTTATATCTTAATTTTGCAACACTGTAGTCTTCCTGTTGGAGGGTATGCAGGTTTTGTAGTGGTGTCATGTTTCAAGTGCTCCAGAACCATGCAGAGATAACACAGTGTGGATTTTTTTTTTTCTGAAGAAGGATCCTGACTCAAAACATGAACTTTCCTGCTCCCCTGATGCTGCCTGGCCTGCTGTGTTCGTCCAGCTCCACACTGTCTTATCTTTGACTCCAGCATCTGCAGACCACCAGAGCCATGTTATAAGTTTTCATGTACCATCATCTGGAATCCCTACATCTCCTGAAATGTAGTTGTGGCTTGTCCTAAAAGTCGTGCACAATAGATTTGTTGCATGATCATATACTGTTTGCATATTCACAGATTATATCTCTGTGGTAAACCAGTTTTGAGATTGTTCCATCCATTTTGATAAAAATTTAAACTAGCTGCTGTTAGGCATTTCATATCACTCACAGCCACAGAACCCTTTCCAATGGATAAGAATGAAACATTATATACAGATGGCAGAGTAGTAGAGGCAGTCAGATGGTTGAATTCTTCTGTATTTTAATGAGCATTTGGTTGTACTTTAACAATTTGAGATCCTGTTCTTTTGACCACACTTGACTGTGAGCCTTATAAAACAGAGAAGTTTCCTTATCCAGCAGTTCTGATGTAGTGACCTTTTGATATATAAAGCATTCATGTAAAACTTCAATTTAAAGACTGTATATCCAGATTGATCCAGTTCCGAAGATAAGTCAATGATTTGAGACATTCAATCAGATTCTCTCTGCGTACATGCTGCCTAACCTGCTGAATATTTCCAGCAATTCCTGTTTTTCGTTCAAACTGATGTTGTCACTCTGTTCTCAGAGGGACCATGTTCATTTATGTAATTCTATTAAACTCATGAATTTCAGGCAATTGTAAAAGCAGCTAGAGAAAAAGCATTCTGAGGCAAAAGGGATTTTTAAAAAATATGTAGCCTTTAAATGTTGTTTCATATAATGCTCATACAACTGATCTAACTATAGATTCAAACATCGTTTTTATTTGGTCCAAAATACGACGTGATGTTTTGCAGAAGATATAGTGAGAATCCTGTAAGATTCTAGTGCTTAGTGCAACACCACCTACTTCCAGCACTACTTAACATCCATCAATTGTACAAGACAGCACTCTATAACTGATCATATGGTGTACAACCACTGCTAAAGAATTCTGGGGTTTAAATAAATAACAGCCTAGGTAACAGTTTATATGTAATTCTGTCCCAAAACTAAAAGTTCATCCTGTCTCCCAACAACTTCAGTTCTTCTGGTGGAATTGATTATTCCAATGTTTAGCCTCCTATTTTCCACCCTCTACAAACTTGAGCTTGATCAAACTTTGGTGCCCACATCCTAACTCAGATGAAGCCATGATCACCATCATCCCTGTATTTACTGATCTCTAATGGCTCCTGATCTGGCAACACCTCAGTTTTAAAATTCTCATAGTTGTTTCCAAATCTCTGCTGGCCTCAATCCTCAGTACCTTCTCCTCTAGCCCTTCAACCTACTGACATCACTCACTCCTAATATTCTGCCTTTTGCCCATTCCCAATTTTAATTGCTCTACCATTTGTGCCCATGCTTCCAAATGCTTTAATGCTAATTTCTGGATTCCTTCCATAAACCTCTCTGTTTCAGTTTCTCTCTCTGCCTCTTAGACTCCCCATAAGGTTTAGCAATTTGATTTGCTTTTGGACAATCTGTCCTAATTTAATCCAATTTTATCTGATAATGTTCTTGTCAAACATGTGAAGATATTTTACCTCAATAGAGACATGGCATAATTGCAAGTTTCTTTTGGAGTATGCAGCCTAAAATATGCACTAAGTTTCTTGAGGGATATAATATACTTGCGGTAAATGTTAAGAGAAATGGTATTTAAGGAAATTGGAATCAGAAGGGCTAATTTTGACTTTGATGGTAGAATGAAATAGTAGGTCATTTTGCTTCAGCATTTTCGGGACAGAACAATTAGACTGTTATTTATTTTAACCCCAGAATTCTTTAGCAGTGGTTGCAACCATATGATCATTTACAGAGTGCTGTCTTGTACTATTGATGGATGTTAAATAGTGCTGATCTTTGAATCGTTCACAGTTTTTTGAACTGCATTTGAACTGTTCACATTTGAAACTACACTGTAGCAGTCCCCAATTATATTTGCATGAGAATTAATAATGAGGTGACCAGAACTGAACACAATATTCCAAGTGTGGTCTAACCGGGGTTTTATAGATAGATATAAAACCAGGGTGTTATGGTACCATACTAGTCACAATGCACTATGTGAGAAAAATCGGCTATTTGTTAGCCGATGCTTAGTCCACACCACTACATTATCTCCTATCCCAAGAGTTTTAATTTTGCCAACTAACTTCCATCTTATTAAAAGCCTCCTGAAAGATTGAATATACTGTGTCCATCAACTTCTGTTTATCAATTTTGTCGGTAAGATTGGCTGACTGGGAGATTGCAGAGAAAGGGGCTAAAAGATGTTTTTCAAGATGACAGCCGCTGACCAGTGAAGTTCTGTAGGATCAGTGTTGGGACTACAACTATTCACATTATATGTTACCGATCTGGATGAAGGAACTGAGGGCATTGTTGTTACATTTGCAGATGACACAAAGATACGTGGAGGAATTGAGGAGGAAGGAAGGCTACAGAAGGACTTGGGCAGGCAAAGACAGCAGGCAAAGAAGTGGCAGATGGAATACAATTTGGGACAGTGTAAGGCTATGCACTGTGATAGGAAGCATAGAGGTGTAGACTATTTTCTAAATGGGGAAAGACTTTGGAAAGATGAAGAAAAATAGACTTTGGAGTCTTAGTTCATAAAGTTAACATGTTGGTTCATTTGGTAGTTAGAAAGGCAAGTACAATGTTAGCAGTCGTGTTGAGTGGGTTACAAGAGCAGGGATGTAATGCTGAGAGTGTATCAGTCTCTGGTTAGACTGCATTTGGAATATTGTGCGCAGTTTTGGGCACTGTTTCTAAGGAAGGCCTTGGAGGGGGTCCAGATGAGGCTTACAAGAATGATCCCAGCGATGAAGGGCTTGTCATTTGATGAATGATTGAGGACTCTGGGTCTGTACTCGATGGAGTTTAAAAACATGAGTCAGGATCTCATTAAAACTTGCAGAATACTGAGGAGCTTGGATAGGGCACATGTAGGAAATTTCGTACTTTCTCCTAATATTTTCCACTTTTAGGAGAGACTAGGACCCGAGGGCACAACCTCAGAATGAAGGGACGACCCTTTAGAACTTAGGTAAGGAGGAAGTACTTCAGGCAGAGGGTGGTAAATCTGTGGAATTTATTGTCGAAGCAGGCTGCGGAGGCCAAGTCATTGAGTATATTTAAGACTGAGGTAGATAGGTTCTTGATTAATAAGGGGATCAAAAGTTATGGGGAGAAGACAGGAGAATGGAGTGAGAAATATATCAGCTATGACCAAATGGCAGAGCAGAACTGATGGGCTGAATGGCCAAATTTTGCACCTATATCTTATCACCTTGTGGTCTTATAAATCATCAAAAACTCTAACAAGTTCATCAAACATGATTTCCCATTCTCAATCATTGAAGTTGTAAATTAAGAGGTCCAAAGGCCTTGGGTTGAAGGAGAAATCCTTCTCGAGTCTATTCATGGTTGGATCTGGGCCTTTCATCCTTGAGGTCCCATTGCTATGGAGCTGAAAGCTGACTCCATTCTCACTCTCCACCTGGGGAAGTTCCCCAGAGGGTGCAAATTCATCAGGGAGCTGCCTGAAGTGGCTCACCCCATTCTCTTGGCCCTTTCACCTCCAAACCCCCCTCCTTGGGCGCCAGAAGAATTCGACCCCAAGAGGTTGCTCAATGGAAAGTTAATTTCATTGTAGCTTTTTGAGTTTCAGCAGTCATTGATTCCAATTTTGTACTCTTGAATAAATTAGCAGAAAGGGCAGGCAATTAACAAGTTATCTGAAAATGGTTATAATTAAAGATAACAAGTGACAACTCATAAAACAGAGCAGTTTGGCATTTGAAACCTTGGGTGGAGCAATAATTTTGAAAACATGCATATTTTTTCTTTTGGTCTAACAATATAGCGTGGTTTCAATTAATTAAACCAAAACAGAAGTACTCTTACAAATACTCTAGGCCCTTTAACCTACTGTTGCTGTTAGATATAATTGGCATTTGAATGTGAGATGTAACTACATCCACTGATGAAGTTGGTCATATATAGCTTTGACATTTCAATAGCCAACTGAGCAACATCACTGCATTTGATAATGACATAACCTTACATGTTGGCTAGTACCTAGCCTATTTCTAGCACTTGTTGAAAGGAAATGCTGTAAAAATAGGCATCTTTTCAGAGATATTTCATATAAGGTGATATTTTAACACCATTTCAAACTTTTTTTCCAAATAAAACCCGTAACATGCTTTATACATTTAAACATTTAAGTGAATATAGCTCATAAGCCACAGCACCTCAGGGTGAAGTGAAGTGTGCCCATCCTTGTCACTCACATGTTATTCAGCTGGGTTTATCAGTGGGGAGATATAGATGTGTCATTTCCATGTATTTGCTATTGTAAATATGGTGTGCAAGCGGTGGTGTACCATTTTTAATGAGGAACACATTGCAAATGATTTCCAAAGCTTTGTGCGGATTAATCATCAAACATACATTATCTTGTCTCTTTTGGTCACTTCCATTGCCGATCTGTCAGAACCCTGTGCCCTTAATTTAGTAGCTTTGTTCAAAGGGGTAATTGAGGAATGTTGACTGCCTTATCATCGCCAATGTGCTGTTTTAGAATTACACAGATACAGAACGTACAACACATATCCTAATCAACTAATTTTGATATTCCCAAGGAGGCTCAGTACTGAGGTATCGCCAAACTTTATTTCTGCTTTTCAGCAATTTGCTCACTTTGAAAGCACTTTTAACAGATCTTCTGCTCTTCCTGAAGCCTCCTTGTAAATTCCATTGCTTCTTTCAATCCCTTTGCCCCAAGATTTCTAGTTGTCCTAACTCTTCCCACATGTTCAGAATGACTGAGCAGCAGGTCTGAGCAACCCAGATATCTTTGCAATCTACTGCAGAAGGGAAGAAATGACAAAGGCAGAGTGCTGAGTTTCAGGCATCATAGCAGACCACAGCAACCCACTTGCTATTATCATCACTCAAATATGTATAGGTTGTAACAAAACCTTATGTTTTTATTACTGTGGGTCTGAAGTCACTTGTAGGCCATATGGACAGCAGTTTCCGTTCTGAAGGGGCACTAATGAACCAGATGGGCTTTTCCCCAACAATGATTTCACAGCCAGATTTTCTTCTTAATTGAAGATTCCATCATCTGCTGTGGCAGGTTTTGAATCCAAGTCGCCACTACATTTCCTGGATCATTGCTTTGGTAGTCTAGCATTAATACAACTTGGACATCACCTACCTCTGGCAGCGATGTGTCATGAGATTGCCCTTCTCCAAACAGGCCACACATGAGTATCATTTTGGAAGAAGACGTCAAACAACAGTAAATTAACTGCATAGTGTAGTACTACAAATGAAAATTGAAGATTTTTGAATTTTCTGGGTTCTACATCTTTTCAATTGGCTACAGGAATCTATGAAATATTAACCGGGCATCTGTAAGGGTATGTGATGGTCAGCTATCAACTAAATGCCTTTTCCTGAAGGGTGTTGGATGCTGCCAGGAACCATGGTTTCCCCAAGGTTTTGAGAACTATCATCAGCACATGGTTGATAGTAGAGGGAGGTGGTAGAAAGCTGTTTGTGTGACTGGATTGTGTTGTGCATTGGTGTACCACAGGGATCAGTGCTGGTCCCTTATTGTTTGTGATATTCATGAATGATGCAGATGAGAATGCGAGGGAAGTTGTAAGTTTGCAGATGACACAAAGGTTGGTTAGGTGGTTGATAGTGAAGAGGAAGGTGTTAAGTTACAGGAAGTTGTAAATGGATTGTTCAGATGGAAGGATCAGTGGCAGATGGAATTTTGCCCTGATAAATGTTAGGTGATGCACTTTGGAAGAAGGAACAAGACAAGGAAGTACTGAATGAATGTGTCTTGACACTAGGAAGCTCAGAGGAGCAGAGAGATTTTGGGGTGTTTGTCCACAGATCCCTGAAGGTGGCAGGACAGATTAATAGGGCAGTTAAGAAGGCATTTGAGATGCTTGTCTTTATCAGTTGCAACATAGATTATAAGAACAAGGAGATCATGTTGGAGCGCAGAGAACTTTGGTTAGACCACAATTGTGCAGTTCTGGTCACCACACCATAGGAAAGATGTGATTACACTGGAGAAGGTGCAAAGGAGATTCAGTAGGTGTTGCCTGTGATGGAGAAGTTCAATTATGAGTAGTGGGTGGATAAGCTTGGGTTGTTCTCTTTGGAGCAGAGAAAGCAGAGAGGGGACCTGATTGAAGTGTATAAGATTATGAGACATGGACAAAGCTCTGAAGAAAGGTCACTGGATTCAAACATCAACTCTGCTTTCTCTCTACAGATGCTGTCAAACCCACTGAGTTTCTTCAGCAATTTCTGTTTTTGAATGGCACGCAGCTGTTCCCTTAATCAAAGGGTTAATAACGAGGGGGCATAATTTTAAAGTGAAAGGCAGGAGGTTTAGAGGTGATTTCAGGAAAATCTTTTTCTGGTAGCAGGAGTCTAGAATGTACTGCTTAGCAGGGCAGTTGAGGTGGGAAACATCACAACCTTTAAAAAGTACTTGGATGAGCATTTTAAGAGTCATAACATTCAAAGTTATGGGTCTAGTGTGGGAAAGTGGGACTAGTGTAGTTAATAGTGTATTTTTGGCGGTACATACATGAGGGATAAAAGGGCCTATTCAGTACTGTATGATTCTATGGTTCTGAAGGAGCCAACTCAGAACCGACAGTCTCCATCACAACAGGAAGGTTCTGTACTCACTGAGAGTGAGGATTACCTATGATGCCCATCCAGGGACAGTGGGGATCATTGCATGGTATACAGGAAGCTGCTCTTTTATGTGGAGCTTCAGTCACCAGATGACCATTCAAAGATGAAAAGCCAATAAATGGACAGATCTACGCTCTTACGCCGTGGTTAATGACATCATTCCATGCGATATGTCATAAAGCAGAGGATAATTATAATTGAACCCATGCAGTGACCAGTAGATCATAGAGAGGACCGTAGAAGTTCTGAAAGGCTGATTCTCATGCTTGATCAAGTCAAGGAGTGTGTGGCAGTAAATGCCAGTTTTTGAGAAGATTTGTAGCTCGGGTTGTGGATGAGGTTGTAGACTTGCTTACTGAGCCAGTGCATTTAATTGCGGACATTTTGCCACCCTGCTAGGTAACATCGTCAGTGCACCTCTGGTGTCCCACTTGTTACTTATATGCCTCGGTTTGCTGGGGTGGTTGGCATCACTTCCAGTTCTGTTTCTCAGTGGTTTGTATGTCGGGTCCAATTCAATGTGCTTGTTGACGGAGTTTCGGTTGGAATGCCAGGCCTCCAGGAATTCCCTGGCATGTCTCTGTTTGGCTTGTGCTATTATGGATCTGTTGTCCCAGTTGGCACAAGCCAAACAGAGACATACCAGAAAATTCTTGGAGGCCTAGCATCCCAACTGGAACTCCATCTACAAACATGTCGAACTAGGCCCGATTTACAAACCACTGAGAAACAGACCTGAAAGTGATGCCAACCACTTCAGGAAACTGAGGCAAATAAATAACAATTGGGACAGACACTAATGCCTCACTAGAGGCGCAGTGACGATGTTACCTAGCAGGGTGATGAAATATCTGCAACCAAACACACCGGCTCAGCGAGCAAGTCTCCAACCTGAGTAAATGCCAGAGTGACTGACTGCCCACTTCATGACTTTGTTTGACAAGGACTCAGACTAGACTGCAGACAAGGAGATCATTGGCTCTAGGATATCCTGAACTTCAAGCTGAACAGCCCTTGGATAATTGCAGCTCAGATGTGAAGGTGTCCATAGTGCCAGAGGGAAGCTTGTGACATGGATCCTTGGCACCAGGCTTATAGTAACCAGTAGTCCGTCTCCTCTACTTGCCAGTAAAGACAGTCTGAGCCCAATACTAAACCCATTACAAATCATCAGGCTGTTTAGCCCCAATGTGACAATGACTTTGCTATCAGTTAGATAAACAAAATCAGCACCAAATGAGTACATCCTTTCCTATGTGATCTCCATGATTAACAAACCAGAGAAGATTCAGATGAAAATAAGGAACAGCAGTGTACAAAGCAATCTCCTTGAATAAGTAAACACAAAATAGGTGGATACTCAACTCAATACATTAATGACAAAATGCAAAGCCATCACCATCCATCAGAATATATTTTCAGTGAACCTTAACACTGAAATGCCCAGAGATGAACAGGTCTCCATCAATAATGTAACAGAATAAGTGCACAATTCTTATACAGCTGTAATATTGCATAAAACAATCTTAATGAATAACCAACCATGAGCAAACTAGTACCATCAATGGTTCGAAACAAACAGCTATTCTGCTCTTTCCTAACATCGATCCATCACCTGGTACCCAAATGATGGTCTTTTATCAGAGATAGTAAGAACTGCTGATGCTGGAGTCAGAGATAACTTCTTCTGAAGAAGGGTCCCGATCCGAAATGTCAACTTTCCTGCTCCTCTGGTGCTGCCTGGCCTGTTGTGTTCCTCCAGCTCCACACTATATCATCTCTATTGGTCTTTGATTATCTTATTCATTCAGGGAGGATGTGGGCTTTGCTGGTTAGGCGAGCATTTATTGCCCATCCCTAACTCTCCTTGAGACGTTGGTGGTGAGCTGCCTTCTTAAAGTGTTGTAGTTCATTAGGTGTAGTAACAGCCACAATACTTTGAGCAAGGGAGTTCCAGAATTTTGACTTAGCAACACGGAAGGAACATGATATGGTTCCATGTCAGAATGGTAAGTGGTTTGGAAGGAACTTACAGGTGGTGGTGTTCCCATATATCTGCTGGCCATGTTCTTCTAGCTGGAAGTGGTCGTGGGTTTGGAAGGTGCAGTCTAAGCAGCCTTGGTGAATTTCTGCGGTGCATCTTGTTGGTATACACTGCTGCTACTGAGTATTGGTGATGGAGGGAATGGATGTTTGTGGTGTCAATCAAATGGGCTGCTTTGTCCTGGTTAGTGACAAGCTTCTTGAGTAGTGTTGGAATTATTTTAGAGCTGCATCTAACAAAACACTGAAGGTCAGGAAGATTGGAAAATATTGTTTTGTGATGAGTTTAAAAGTTCTGGGATTGAGGTAGCTCTTGATTCACTGCAATCAGGAGGAGCTGCTGGTTCCATCTGTGGACTGATTTCACAGCAGTCTGATCTCATCTAATGCATTCTGAGGAAGAAGTCCAGAGTCCTGGTATAGCCTGATATTCTAAGAAACAGCATAAACAAGCAACTGGTGTTTGATTCCAAAAAGCTCATAAGAACTACATCTGTCTGAGCATTATCTGAGCATAATATTTTGGTCTCTGGAGTAAATGAAGCAGCTTTTCAAAGGTAAAAGAAACCTTAATATTTGCGTGGGTTTCCTCCAGATGCTCCGGTTTCCTCGCACAGTCCAAAGATATGCAGACTAGATGGATTGGCCAAGCTAAATTGCCCATAGTGTCTAGGGATGTGTAGTCTAGGTGGATTAGCCATTGGAAATGCGGGAGTTTGGGTTTAGGTGGAATGGTCTTCGGAGGGTTGGTGTCAACTCAATGGGACAAATGGCCTGCTTCTGCACTGTAGAGATTCGATGATTCTATGAAGCAGTTCCCAGTCAGGAGAGTGGCATAGTTGGTGTTTAAGTACAAATTAATTGCCCTAGAACTTGAGAAATTAACATTATAAATACATAACATTCTAGCGATTGCATGCAAAAACCATTAAAAGGCTTAAAAACTATATTATAGCTTCAAACTCTCTTTGTGTTGTGGATAAAGTTTTATAAAATTGCACATCTTACCAATCTGTAGTTCTGGATTTTTTTCATACAGGCACCAATCCACATTGCAGTCACAGTGAGACTTCTCAAATAAATTGTCCAGAACTTCTCTCACAGTCTGTCTTTCATCGACCATCAGTGTTTTACTGCTGCTATCATTCATGAGGACCTTAACAACCAGCTGATGGGTAAAAGCAAGGATTATGATAGAACGCTTGAATAACCGAAAATACAATTAGTTACAATTCCTTTGTAATTTAGAATGCCAAATAATGTTTTGATCAAAGTGCTGGCACGGCGGCTCATTGGTCAGCACTGCTGCTGCACAGTGTCAGGGACTCAGATTCAATCCCATCCTCCGGCGCCTGTCTGTGTGGAGTTTGCACATTCTCCCTGTGTCTGCATGGGTTTCCTCCGGGTGCTCCGGTTTCCTCCCACACTCCAAAGATGTGCAGGTTAAGTGGATTGGCCATGCTAAATTGCCCGTAGGGTTCAGGGATGTGTTTGTTAGGTGGATTAACCATGGGAAATGCGGGGTTACGGGGACAGGGTGGGTGGAGTGAGTCTGGGTAGGATGCTCTTCAGAGGGTTGGTATGGACGTGTTGGGTCAAATGGCCTGTTTCCACACTATAGGGATTCTATGATTCATACTATATGAAGGGAAACTGCTAGAGTAAACAGAGAGAAACTATTTCTGCCATTTGCAGAGTCTAGGACTAAGATACATAATCCAAACATTAGAGGAAGATCCTTTGGAATTAAAGTTAGGAGACACTAGCATGCAAAGGATGAGCAAGTTTAGAATTCTTCTTTGCATATATGCTTGATCATTTATTAATTGCAAATCTGAGATTAGTAAATTTGGTGTCAGGAAATATGAGATCAGCTGCGATCAGCTGGAAGCTCCGGGTTGACAGGACATCTACCTTCAGGAATATCAATTGAGGGGAAAGCATGATTATGGTCACTGAAGTGACTAAAAGGCCTTTCATTCCATTAGGTCTCAACTGTGGAACTAATGGGAGTTTCTCACTAGTTCCCTGACTAATGGACAAGAATCCAATCAACGAAGTAGAATCTGATTCAGAAACCCTGAACAAAGAGAAAGAGTCCTGTAGAGAAAGGGAGAGAGAGAGAGAGAGAGAAAGGTGGGAAAGCAGCAGGTGCTGTGAACATCAAGTGAAAAGACAGTTCCTTATGAGTGAATTCTGTTGGGAGCTCATTCTCTGCTCAAGAGATGGGGTCTGTAGGAAATTAAGAAGGAATTGCTGGAGTGCACCTTGCTGGACATCAGTTCCCAGATTCTCAGAGGATTGACGGAAGCAACTTTTGACAGACACTAGACATTACAACTCAATGAAGCTGGGACAAACAGGCCTGTTGGAAACTGAAAGAAGAGTTAGACTGTTTCTGGTAAAGATAACAATTCTGCAGAGAGCATTGTATTGTGGTGTATTGTATAAAGGTTGTATGAGGATTTTGCTATGTTAAGTGAGAATAGCTTTTCTTCAGTTTAGTATGTTAATTACCTACTAAGTAATCATGATGTGGAGATGCCGGTGTTGGACTGGGATGGACACTGTTGGAAGTCACACGACACCAAGTTATAGTCCAACAGGTTTATTTGAAATCACAAGCTTTCAGAGTGCTGCTCCTTCATCAGGTGAAGTACTCACCTTGAGTTGGTCACAGGAATTCAAAACTCTGACTAAAAGATATCTGTACCTTTGGGGATCATAACAGGATCTTCCCTTGACTGACCAACCCCCATCCTAACTCCCCACCTACACCCACCTTTACTGGCTCCAGCCCTGACTCCTTGACCTGTCGTCTCCTCTCCACCTATCTGCTCCTTTATCCATCTTCCATCTGCCTCCCCCTCTCTCTCTATTTATTTCAGAATCCCCTTCCCCTTCCCCATTTCTGAAGAAGGATCCAGACCTGAAACAGCAGCTTTCCTGCTCCTCTGATGCTGCTTGGCCTGCTGTGTTCATCCAGCTCTACACCTTGTTATCTCAGGATCTTACTTAAGTTCTTTGTAAATGTATTTCTGATTCCACTTGACAATCCAGTATTTCTCCATATTTCACGGGGATTGTAGCATAGTGGTAACATCACTGGAATATAAAGCTTTTAGAACTGATGGCTCCCTGGTCTGCAGAGGGAGGCCAGCTTTGTGGGGGTAGCTGCCTCTGCTGACAATAAGAAGCCTCCCTGCATGTAGCAGAACAATGGCATATTTATAGATGGCTAAACTGTGACCTAACTGTGTCCTTAATTAGTTGAATTCACTGCTCCTCCTCAATAGTCTGGGAACATGCACATGGACTGCATCAGTTCAACAACACAGTTCACTACCTTCTCAAGGGCAACTAGGGTTGGGTAATAAGTGTTGGTTCAATTAGCAACGCCCCACCCAATGCTGAACTTCATTTCCATAATCCATAGAAAAATTTGCTGGCAATGGAAATGCATCTGGGAACTGTCCTGATATAATTCCCCTCCATTTACTCAGCTCCCTGTATTCAAACTGGCCATTCTGGGGCAGGGAATAGCCATTTGAATGGCTTTAGTTTCCCCAGTACTTAATCAGAGTAAACTTCTTCTCATCGAATGCAATGTGAAATGGCAGGTAGGCCATCTGTTCCAAGATTCCTGCTGGTGAAGCTTTTGAGGAAGTTAGCAGGAAGTGCACAAGGGCAGCCGGTCAGGTTAAGTTGACCTTTGGTTCTGTTCTTTGCTGTTACTTGGGGGAAGTGCCTTATTTCCTCCAGATGGTCTGAGGAGGAACGAGCCATTTCCTTACACACATTGTGGCAACGTGTACAACCCCCAGACAATGGCAACAACAAGCAAATCACACTTTTTGCTTTTCAGTAGAGAATTAGATATTAATAAATAAGTGGGAAAACTAAATTAGCATGTTTTCCATTGTTAACTACCTTGTTTTATTTTTACTCATTAAAGTAATATGAGAAATGAAGGTTTAATGCTTTTTAAGGACTGATTGGCATTCTTCAGCCTCTGTTAACAAGTTAAGTTTAAATAATCAATCGCAGCAGACCCATGAATAATAATGTTGATGATAGGAATGATTAGATAGCATTGACACAAGGTTTACGCAGATATGAGGGAGTAGAGACACCTTGCACCTTTCTTTCTCAGTCCAACCCCTACCAGATCCAGCAAATCATCCAGAATGATGTTCCACTCACGGGGGATATTGTAACCATGAGAAATGAGTGATTTTTGGTCAGGAGGGAGGATAAATATCAAAGGTCTAAATCATAGCATCATCCCACCTACTTTCGGTTTTAATAGACACATGACTAGGAATGTGCAGGAACGTAGAGTGGGAGTTAAAATCAGATCAGCCATAACCATATTGAACGACAGAGCAGGTTTAAAGGGCTGAGTCGCCTACTCTTGTTCTTGTGTTCGTATGAAAAGTTTCCAATGGGAACCCGGATTAATCTCTGTGGTACAGGTAGCCAATCACACTGGGTATAAACATTAAATTAATTTTGAGGGGGAGCTAGTATTTGGCCAACAGTAAGTTGGCCCCTCACCACATACAGTATCTGCCGTCTCCATGGAGACTACCTTCCAGCATCAGGCCAGGGTCCCATCAGAGCCAGTGGCTCTGTGGCCCACAGAGGGTGTGCTGGCACAAAGGGCACATTCAATGCACCCAGAGGTGTCTCCCCTCCACTCTGAGGGACCTAGCTGCTCTGCCTCTCAGGACGTTAACTTCTCACCTTGAGAGTTTGAAGTCCCACTGAAATAATGTGGAGTCTTTGCCATGAGTTAACAGAGCTTTAAAATTCAATTTCAAAATTTGGCAGGTTCTGATTTGGCCCCCTGACCTCTGAGTTATGAGTCTACTAATATTATCACTGTAGTACCATGTATGTAAACTACTGACCTTTTTAACCTTTGCTTCTTTCAGCTTTTCCAAAGCGAGTTTGATTTTGTCAGCTTTTGCCCGGGCTTCTCGTTCTTCCTGCGAAACAGAAAAATTTTTAGGATTTATGAAAAAGATCCCTGGAAAATGCATAGATGGAGAAAGATGGCAGAAAACTGCTACATGGTGGGATTTGGGAGTCCTCATGCATACATCTGCTCAGTTAGCACAGGCATTTAGCAGTTAATAGGGAAGGCAAATGGGATGTTGGCCTTTATTTCAAAAGGAATGGAATATAACAATAGAGATCTATTGCTAAAACTATACAAGGCACTAGTCATACCACTGCTGGAATACTATGTATTTTTTGGTCCCCTAATCTAAGGAAAGATATACTGGCATTTGAGGCAGTGTAGAGAAGGTTCACTCAGCTGATCCCAGGTACAGAGGGATTTCCCCAGTCGTCTCAATCACTAGCTTCACCCACATTCCTCTCAATCACCAGCCTCTCCACCCATCCTCTCAATGGTCTCTCCTCCAGTTCCTCTCAATCACCAGCCTCTCCTCCCATCCTCTCAATGACCGGCCTCTCACCCAGTCCCCAGGCCTTCCCGGTCCTCTCGATCACCAAACTTTACTCCCCCACCACCATCTCTGAGTCCTCTCCTTCATCAGCCTTCCCATCTCTTTCCATCATTCTCCACTCCCTGGAAAAATTACAGTTTATTGAACTGGGTTAATATAATAATGATAAATTAGCATTGATGAAGGGTTGGTCAATGGACAGGAAGCAGAGTGGGAATAAATAGGACATTTGGAGTTTTATCCTGCAGATTGCTACAAGAATTATTGGGAAAATCTTTGTTATTACCCGTTATGTTGAAGGTGGCCAGAGGTAATGATTTTGCCACTGTTTGTCAGTCTGTTAATCTGTTTGTCAATATATCTTAGAATAATCAATATATCTTAAAAACTAATGGATAGATTTTGACAGAAACCTGGTACACAGTTAGGGAATGCCATAAGGAAAGACTTATTAGTTGTGAACCAAGTTGCATATGCAGATTTTATTAAATACCTGTTAATATTGAAAGATTGGGTTATTGCTTTCCAATTCACTTACGAGGCTTCAGGCCAATCTACATCTAACAACCTCCTCTGAAAACTCTGCTCACATCTTGATAGCTGCAGTAAATTCCATCTCAGCAGTTGAGTCAATCCACAGCATTTTAAAAGGGAGTCAATTTTCCCTATCTTCAGAGCACAAGTGCAAAGCTCTAGATTATTAATTCAGTAACATCAACTCTGTGCTACTGTTCCCACATTTGCAATGTGCCAATATAGCTTACTATGACAAAGAAAATATAAAATATCAACGTACTTTTCCCACAATTCCGGTTGTAACTATTAAGTCTGAAAAAGATACATAGGAATTTTGCACATGTGGTCTCCTTTCTAACTGTCAATAACACCTGTCAGTATGTTGCTGGAATTGTACTGGATGCAGTTTCATTTTATAAGTGTTAATGTGGTTTGACTTTATTTTATGGAATCCATAAATTGATACATCAAGAAGGAGGTCATTCAGGCCATCATGCCTATCTTGGCTCTCTGAAAGACATATGCTCAGACCAAATCTCTCAATCTTACCCCATAGTCCTGCAAATGTTTTCTTTTCAAACAATTAATCGAGGTTATTATTAAATAATTTCAACCTTCCTTTCAAACAGTACATTGCAGATCTTGATCTGTTTTTCCCTTGGGTCGTTTGTCAATTCCTATATCATAAATTTGAGTTCTTTGATTACAAACAGTCCTGTCACTGGAAATGATTTCTTCTCACTTACTATAGAACAATCCTTTATGATTTTGAACAGTTCTTATACATCTGTCTTTAACTTCACTAAGGAGAACAGTACCAGATTCCTAACATTTACATAACTGCAGTCTTTCATCTCTGGG
Source organism: Rhincodon typus (assembly GCF_021869965.1). Classification (NCBI taxonomy): domain Eukaryota; kingdom Metazoa; phylum Chordata; class Chondrichthyes; order Orectolobiformes; family Rhincodontidae; genus Rhincodon; species Rhincodon typus. Next base: position 35,360,633 of record NC_063333.1, on the reverse strand, counting down.
CTCATCCTTGAAAATCTTCTCTAATTCCTCTGCAAGATCTTTCCTCTCTAAAATGTGGTGTTCAGCCTTGAGCCATTTCAGCCATCAGATGGGCCCCTTCTGTTTTCCAAAGAGGTAAATATCTTGCCGAGCTTTTCACCATGGCAATGCAATCTTTTTAAGCTTCTTTGCATAATCACTAACATGGGGCATAGAATTAACTATTATAATTGACACTGTAAATCTTTGTTTTAAGTAATCAAACACTTGTTTTACTGTAACTCCAAAGGCTTTTCAGGGCATTAATACAGGAAGTTTGTTTTCAACAACTAACACAAATATAAATGTTACTATAGTCAGCAAAACTCCATGTGTCCTTAATCACAAGAAATGCAACTTCATACTTCTTTCTAATTATATAATTTCCTCACCCAGTTCCTTCTTCTTTTCCCTCCTCAACTCTTGAAGATATTGATTTGTGCTGAACTACAGCTTTGTAGGTACAGAACTCCCTCCAAGATTGTTTCTTCATTATCAGGGTAGACAGCAAGCCTTAGCATTTTGCGATGTATTTTCAAAGGGTTATTTTTTTCTTGGAAAAAGGAACTCTTACCTCTGTCAATGGTTCTGGTGGTTCCAGAGGTGGTGGTGGTGGAAGTGACACAGAAGCTGAACTGGGTGGTGGAACCATGTCAGGTGGAGGTGGTGGGAGATCTAGGCTTGGTTGCTCTGCATATCCTCTCTGTGACGCTGAGGGAATCGCTGAATAATGTGGCATTGCATTGGAACTCCAAAAATTTGAAGCTGGGGTAGCTTGAGATGTAGCTGTCATGGCTCTTGCATTGCAGACTTGCTCTGTCTGACTGATGTCCTGCATTAGGTCTGCCATTAAGGCATCCAAGTCGGTGTCTTCCAGTGCATTGAGAGACTCTAGCAGAATGAATTGGCAAAACTAAAATTCAATGGTACTATAAAGAGCAAAGTAACTGCAAACTTATAAGATTCTTTTATCAAAAAGCAAATCTGGCCAGCAGAATGGAATGCAGGATTGGTTTATTCTCTACTCACCTCCTGTACCTTGGTTTGAACCCAGCCTTGAAGGTCTCCTCTGTCTACCAGATGGAAGGGTTCTGTGTGAAATGAATGCTGATGGGGAGTGGAATTAATTCTGTCATTTCTTACAAAGAGCCAGCACAGGCACAACTGAAGGCTGAATGGCCTTTGCCTCAGCTGTGAGAGTTACAGAATTCCCAGAGATGTGCTTGTATGAGGGCGGCCAATGAAATGCCACATGTTCTGTGCCTACAATCCACCTGTTCCCCACTGCCCCTGCTGCAATATTACCAGTAATGGCCCAGTGTTGGGCTATCTCTGCATGTAGCAATTTGGGCTCTTACATGGCCAAACAATAGCCTTGTCTCCACCACCTCTGGAATTTAACGTGTAGAGAGAGAGGCCTATGCCTATTGACCAGCCTTGTAGCTTTCATTGTGGGGACTGGTGGCAGGAAAGAGGTGTTACCTTCTTCATGGGTCCTCTGGGCCTAATTGAGAGCCCCTTGAGGTCTTCCTTCACCTACTCCTGGTTATCTTTCACCATCTGGTCTGGGACGGTTGGGGATGTCCTGGCACACTGTGTAATTCTATTTGAAGAATAATTCCAAATGGGCCACAACACAAAACTGAAACTTTGGCAGTGAAATTTGTTGTAACTCACTTTGGGGTACAAAACTGAATACATGCTTCCAGCACAAACTCAAATCAGAAGGTTCAAGACTTGGTGGAAAACAGAAAAATGCGACAACTTGCTTGTGCTTATCACTTCTCCAAAGGTTGCTTTCTGTTTTCCATAACTCTTTCATTTGCTTTGCTGTGATAAAGGGTAGGCATGTAGATGAAAGGCTCACAGTGGTTTTAGGTCTCTTTAGGAATATGGATCTGCAAAGCAGTGTAGGGCCTGCTCAGCTCAATATTCTGAAGCAGCTGGCAAGTGAAGTGAATTTATTTTCCAAAAGTACTCTTCAGCAAGGAGGAGCATAAGTGTTTATTCCGTTCTTACAGCTTGAGTCATTGCTGGTTGGTGGCTCTAAAATCATGACAAGTACTGCTGGCACTAATGCTAATTTAAGCCTCTCAGCAAAATAGAAAATGAGCATGAATCATAGTCAAATATAACTGATACGATGCAATGATAATGTCTGAAAACAGACAATAGATGTATGCCACTCCAGATGTAATTCTGAAGCAAACGTGATTTCACAATAAATAGGAAAACATCTATGTGTGTCATACTTCACAATCTTATACACATCATTACTTGAGATCTAAAAATAACTGAGCTGATATTCTAGTCAAAGACAATACTCAATAACAAGACACTGGTTTTGGCACATTTCTATCGCTGCATTCAAAAATATAATAATGTTGGGTGGTCATTTATAAGTATCATATGAAGGCTTGCTGATGATATCAAGTTAGGTGACATGGCGAGAATTGTGAATGGGAACAAAAGATTGCAAATGTCCTCTGATTTCTGAAGTGAGTGGTCAAAACTGGCAAATTGACTTCAGTATGGGGAAAAGTATGATCATTAACTATGGACTGAAGAAGGATAGATTGCAATATTTCCTTAATGGTGAGAACTATGGAGCAGGGAGATTTAGGGTCTATAAGTTATAAATTATAAATAATAAACTAATGGATTATTACAAAGCTAAGGCCAATGGAATGTTAGCTTGCATTTCAAGGAAGCTGGAATGCAAAGGTGCAAGTTACGGTATGCCTATATAAAGTTCATGATTAGAACCTATTTAGAGCAGTATTTTGAATTCTGGGCTTGATCTACACCTTAATGAGCATACAGAGTTCACAGAGTTAAATTCTGCCTTTCCTTGTCCCAACACTTTCACTAAAACTGGAAGAAAATTGGATTGATGAGGCTGGGATCCTGGTTTAGAATTTTCATGCTTTCACATCCCAGCCAAATCAAATTCATTCTTTTGAGGGTTAATTATCTTTCTTCTTTATTCATATCCTTAGGCCTTTGTGTGCCTTCTATTTAACTTTCTCTCTGCATGACTCTCGCAAAATTCCTTTTGTTCATGTTTCTATTTTGTTTAATTGAAAACTTCTCATTTCTGTATTTCTCTTCCTCTTCCTCTGAGTCTGTTTCCTTTCACTTCTATATGCTTCCCCATTTTTTTTGTTAATTGGCAAAAGTAGCCATGAGGAAGAATTAATAGAATATATTTGAAGCAGATTCCTAGAACAATATGTCGTGGATTCTACCAGAGCTAAAGCTATTTTGGACCTCGCAATGTGTAATGAGGTTGGTTTAGTAAATTATCTCAGAGTGAAAGATTCTCTAGGGAACAGTGACCATAACACAGTTGAATGTAACATTCAGTTTGAGAGCAAGAAACCTAGATTGAAATCAATGCACTAAACTTAAAATGAGGGTAATTACATAGGGGTGAATTTGGAGTTGGCTGGAGTAGACTGAAATTTAAAAGCTAGATAATGGAAGTTAAAAATGAATAAGAAAATAAGTTAAATCAAAGTTTTCATTTAAAGGCTTACTTAGTTACATCCACATTTAATATAAACCTTTACTACAGATTATACTTCATGCATCACGGAAAAATGATCTTACCATTTACATCCGCAAAACCAATTGAGAGTTTCAACTCTGAATCCTGATTGGACGTTGTAGTTGAGGGTGGGATAGTATCCACACCTAAACTCTGTAAGAAAATTTGAAGAGTGAAACATTCAACACTTTTAAATCCCAGGATACAAGTAAATGCTAAACAGGGTGAAAAGCATTACAGATTTTGGAATAGCGAGAAAATGGTTAAAATTTGAACATCTGTTTTTCTACATTAGAACAGCTTTTGGGGTGCAGGAAATATTACCTGATTTTAGAAAACCTGCCATTTCTATTTCCTAAGAGAGTGAACAAGAGAATTATGAATAGATTCAGTTTTCCACTGTCGAACTTGTGATGTGGGATTTTGCCAATCATACTCACAAGTTCAGGGCTAGCTTGCAATTACAGACTATTTCTGATTTAATGGCACTTTTCTCAGCATGGGTTCTGGTTGGATGTGATGTGCGGGCAGGCAGTGGGCATCGTACTTGTGCCGCACACCTGATGGCAGTAATCAGAGACTCGATATGTCTTGGGTGATAGCATGAGACTGGGAAGCTGCCAGTACTGAGGGGGCACCACCAGAAAGTTCACCAATAGCAGAAGGATGGCCCTTACATCAAGCTCTGGATCTGGAGTGGAGGGAGACAATTGAGGCTCGGTGGAAGTGTCTTTTAAGGGGCTGCAAGTGGACTTGAGAAGTTTGTGAGGTCAAAGGAAGCATTTCTGCTTGTCCCTGACCCCTAAGAAAGTAATGTATTAAAGAACCTAGAAATAGCAAGAACTATAGATGCTGGAGTCAGAGATAACAAAGTGTGGAGCTGGAGGAACACAGCAGGCCAGCCAGCATTTCCAAAGAAGGGTCCTGACCTGAAACATCAACTTTCCTGCTCCTCTAATGCTGCCTGGCCTGCTGTGTTCCTCCAGCTCCACACTGTGTTATATCTGTATTAAAGAAACTACTTTTTTTTTAGCATTCTTTAAGGATTGGCATTGAATCACTCTGTGACAGGGCCCTGTAGGTGGGAAAAGCATGGACTAATCTTTGCCATTCAGTCCATGACAAAGCTGTTACCATCCTTGAATAGAACCTCAGTATAAGTATTTGAATGAGGATTCTGCCTGTTTAAGCTGGAACACAAGGTCTCACAGAAGCCAGCACTGGACAGCCCTCTTGCAAGTTCTCTTCGTGCTGCTGCTGTTGTACTTTCTCCCAGGAGATTGGAGGGACTGAGGTGGTGGGGGGAGAGGGTGGGGAATGAAACAGTGGTGGTGGGGGTGGGGTTGTGGGGTGTGGCGGGAGATGACAGGTAGGGGAAACTGCAGTGAGTAAGCCTCTTAGCCAGGCAGCAGTCTACAGTGTTAATATAGCTCTACATTAGATGAACCTGAATGATATTAAGCACTGGATTGCAGCTTGACTTGCTGAAATCATGAAAGTTTGATCAAACAGTATTAGAATTAAAATAATTGCTGCTGAACATGTTATCACCCTCAGTAATGAAATTAGAAACGAAACACAAACTACATCTCAATTTGTAGATCATTTTGCTTGAACTGTAAACCATATTTAGATTAATTTCTTGGTTTCTTCTGGGTATTTGGAATAATGTATTTAAATTTCCAACTCTTGAGGTTCTTGAAATGCTGTAAAAGAGAATGAAGTCAACAGCTGGGATACCACATTGGAGCTCTTCAACAGTTTACTGTTCATCTGTTTGAAATTCCACTGAGACCAGTCACATTTCACTCAGGGCCACTTTAAACAGATGGTGCAATGAAGTGTTGAAAAACCCTGATGCACTCAACTGGGAAAGTGCAAAGGCAGCAGAGTGCAATGAACTGTTTAAACGTCTGGTGGTAGTTAGTTGGTGGATGTATACTTAGTTACTGACGCAGTCTGAAACTCTCAGGTGTCCGTGCCTCTACCCTTTCCCTTTAACAGTGCCACTGGACTGAATTACCACAGCGATTGTAGCATGTTCCACATTGAAGAGATAATCTTTCACTGCCCAATCAGTGGATTGATAGCTGACAGAGTGATCTCATTCCTGGCTGGATCTTTACACTTCCCCAATAGAAAACTGCTGCTTTTTTTTTCCTTTTGTTGTACAGTACTTCCAGAAGCTTTAATAGTTTTTAAAGAAATAAACAGTTTTGTCCTTTTTGTTTATCAGGGAACTAACCCACCATAATCTTGAAGAAGGAGAGAATGGGAACATCAGCACCTCCACGCGTCTATCCAGGAATGCACTACCTCAATTTAGACAGAATAGCAATTGCATCATTCCCACTCATCACCCCTCGGCCTTTTCCTTCAGACCAAATGGAGGTTCCGAGTTGTGAGTCATCAGAGGATTTCAAGATCGTGATTGGGCGTTGGAGGATTGTTGTTTGAGCTCTGCTGCTATCTGTGGATCTTTAGGCTGGCATCAGCCTAACACCAATTCAGAGTACAACCAACCAGAGCTATGACCACTGCAAGTGCCTGAGCCCCAGGCCAGGGTATCCAGAACACAGTCAGAGTGACTATGAAGAAAGTGCAGGAAGGAGAACCAGTTGTTTGGAGCTCCATCATGAAGAGATTCCCCTGGATTGCTGTGAGTTCCAAGCAGTGGATATTTTCTGTCTGCAAAGGAAGTCTGGAGAAAGATGCAGTGGTTTTTGTTGAGGCTCATCCTGAGAAGCTCCATGATGCAGGACTCTGTGCTCTACGGTCTGCTGTCGGGGGTGCACACTGAGACAAACTTCAACTGCACCTGGAGGGCCATCAACATGGTGAAAGATGCTCATTGGTCTGCCCGAAACTTGTCGGTCTTCCAGAGCAAGGAGTTGATCCCAACCAAGTGTTGCAAACTGGTACCTTCCAAGGTCCAGAGCTATGTGCTGAGGGATGCACTAAAGCTTGGGGCAACTGCTGCCAATGCCCAGTGGGGAAAGACCCAAGATCTAAAGTCTTTCTGCTGAAGTACAATGGGTGTCTGTTCAGTTATCGGGCCCCCTCCATCCAGCACCTCAATTACATGTAAATATAGACGTAAGAAATGCATTTGGTTTGTTTGCTGGTTGGAGTAAAATGACCACAAGTGGCAACCCAAGCAGTAGACCCCAAAAGATGCCACCCTTGAAAGAGACAACTGAGAAAAGGGATAGTTCAAAGGGTCGCCCCAGAGAGTGATAAACCAATTGAACCTCCACCTGAGAATACAGAGTCAATGGGGGAGGAGACAGTGAACAAACAGGAGGGTGTGTGGCATGTAGCAAAGAATAACCACAAAAGGAAACCCCTTAGGTCACACAGGATCAGCACAGGCTAGCAGCAGAGTGGAAAGGGACAGCTGTACGAAGGACACACCAGCAACTCCTCTTCAAAGAAGATGTGCAGGAGGAGGCCATAAACAGAAGAAGAGGTAAAGCTCCAAGAGATGGGAAGAGATGAGCACCCATCCCCGACCTGGAAAAGCTGGACATCGCGAGGGGCCTGGTGAAACCCCACCTACTGATGTCAGGAACCACGAGGAACAAAGCACAGCACAGCTCTGGGAAACCAGGAAAAGTGACGATCTGATCCAGGAGGGCAACACCAGCTCTGCTTGATTCGGAGCATGACATGAAACCAGACCTTCCTGGCTTTGTCTCCACCCTGCGACGCTAGATAGGGGCTATGGCCCTGAGAGCGGTAACAAGATGGCTCCCTCAGCACCGCGAGGTACAATGCCTCTGGGGGGGTAGGACAGCTCCATCAGCCTCCTGAGGGGAAATGCTTACACCTGTCCTTCGACCTTTCACCATAAGTCCATCAGGAAGTGGTCCTCAAGACCCTGCGGGAAAACTGGAAGATGGATCCTATTGCATGATTCCCTGAGAGACTGTCAAAATCATTTGACAAAATGGCTCAGTGCTAGACCTTTCCAACAAGCACCAAGATGTCGCTTGGCTGGTGGAGAGAACAGATCCTGTCAGATCCTTCATATAAGCCTGCACTCTGTGAGCCACCGCACGCTCCCCTCGAAGCGGCTGTGCTGATGAGGAGACTGTCACTCATCTCCTTCTGGAATGTGCCTTTGCAAAGGAAGTCTGGAGAGTGATGAAGTGGTTCATCCCAAGCAGCTCTGTGTCGCAGGACTCTGTGCTCTACGGTCTGTTCCCAGAACACACGTTGGAACAAACATCGACTGTGCCTGGAGGACCATCAACTCGGTAAAAGATACTCTTTGGTCTGACAGAAACCTATTGGCCTTCCAGTGCATAGATGTGACCTCGACCAAGTGTTGCAGCCTGGCACATTCCAACATCCAGGACTACGTGCTGAGGAACACACTAAAGCTTGGAGTAGCTGCTTCCAAGGTGTGGGGGAGAAAGACCGCCATCTCGGGTTTTTCTATGAAAGTTTAACAGGGGTCCATTCAGTTATCAGTCCCTCTTAGTGTCTCCAAACGAATATAAATAGTTTCCTGCATAAGTAGAAAATGTCTTTGTTCCTTGCAACTGTAGAGAAACTGTGAGAAATGTCAAAATTCTCATTTTTTCTGCAAAGACTGTACAGATATGATTTAGGGGACTTGTATGTATTTATAAATGATTTTTGAAATATTTTTGAATATTTTTGAAATAAGAAAGCCACTACATTTTGCCCTTGAATTCCCTCCCTAACATACTGAGGAAACACTTTTGTATGTGGGCTGCAGAGGTTTAAGAAGAAGCATGCTACAACCATCTGAAGGGCATCTAAGGATGGACAATAAATGGCTTGCTATCAACAGCTCCACCCTGACAATGAACTTTTAAAGTTTGCTTTTGCATTGTAAAGGCTGTTTGCTGGTGGTGGGCACTCAGAAAATGGCCCCTCAGTCTGGTGCACAGAAAATCAAAGAATAATATTGGATACATGAACAAAGGAAGTTATGATGGAGCTGTATATGATGATAGTTAGGCCTTAGCTGGAGTATTCAGTGCCACACTGAGGAAGGATGTGAGTGCACTAGGGAGAGTGCAAAGGCGATTTTCTCAGAGGTCGCTTGGACTGGAATGATTCAGCTATGAAGAGAGACTAGAGAGGCTGAGATTGTTTTCCTTAGAGCAGAGGAGGCTGACAGGGAATCTGAGGAGAAGGGTTAATACCTTGAGGTTGCAGTTTTAAGGTAAGAGGGTGGTGGGTATTTGGATCTCAGCACCTAAAAGAATGGTACAGGTAGGGACCTTCAAGACTTTGAAGTAATGTCTGGGTGAGCACTTGAAATGCCATTGCATACAAGGTTATGGGCCAAATGCTGGAAAATGGAATTAGAATAAATAGATGCATTAAGTGGCATGTTAGAATTGAATATGTAAAATCATCTGAATTATTTGTTAAAAAGAAATTACTACGTAAATGTTACATGCATCTGATGTCAATGTAGCAAAAGTAACTTCTAAATTGTCCAGCTTTTTGTCCTATCCAATGCAAAAAGTGATCAATCAAAAAGGCATCTCTTTACTAAATAAGAACCAAAAGAACTGTGGATGGTGGGGCTAACTTGTAGTTAGTGTGTGTGGGCTGCAATGCTTTCACTTTCAAAGCAGAATGAAAACATCCTGAAAAAGCATTTTCCCTCCTGGTGGAATCTTAATGCCCCACTAATCAGCTTTGTTGTTAATTGAGGTTGGCCATTAGCTTGCTACAGGCTGCTCATTTGAGAACACAACTGACCTGCGTCAGCAGATCCATCTCTCCTAGGAGATTGCTGAACATGGCATCTATGTCGTCATTGGCATTAGCTCCTCCGAGCTCCATCTGTAGAAGAACAAAAGAAGAAATTAAGACAAGAATCAATATATGATGTTAAAAACCCTGTTTGGATGTTACATGGTTTTAGTTTCTTTGTATCAAAAATAAACACCAATCTGTGTAAACTAAACAGCAAATTCAAACTTTTTTGCTTTTTCTCTTAAAGGTGTTGAATTTTTTCTGGGCAGTAGTTCCACAGGGAATAAAACAGCTCCTCAGTTACCTTGTCAAATCAGTCATTTTTCATTTGAACCCTGACTGTGACAAGGTTATTTACCCATAGACAAATGATTGCAGAGTTTGATTACAATTTTGTCCAGTATGACAACACACTCCAGTATGAATTGAGGACAGTGATCAATAGAGGAAATCCTGACTAAATTCTCCTCTTTCTAAACTAGGGATGCTGATGTTAATTAGTTCCCAATCTGTTGCTCTGGCTGGGATCAGCTAACTGAGCATTGACCAGAAACTGATCTGGGAATTCCCTGCTAAAAAGATGAGTTATGGAATGCTGAAGATGCTTAAATGTATAATTTCAGTTAATTAAACAAGCTCCTGCAAATCAGAACAGCAAGACCTTCTATTGAGCTGTTATTACGTGTATCCCTTGCTCTCCAAAGGGGTCACTTCCAGTTTCAAGCATCATATACTTTAAAGCAAGATAAAATAGAAGGAAATCAAAATGGCATAAAGTAAAATGATTTAGAAAATAAGATTTATTGCTATGAGATCTTGGTATGTGCAGCAACACAAGATCTAATAATCATTTAGCCAATATATTTCAAGCCATAATACTATTTTTAGTGCCATCCTTATCGGAATGGTGCATATGCCCTGGTGCAACAATGATAGCTCCCTTTAACAAATGCAATAGAAATGATATATCCCTCCCACAAGTAAATTTCATTATGTATTGTTGCCGATTTTGCAACCAGAAATGATGGAAGGGATTTTCACTGTACACTGCTGAGCTTTTTTTTATTGCTTCAGAGTGCTTCCTGATTTTGCGACTGGCGATTTCTTCACCTGCCAACTAGACTGAATATTTTTCTGAAGAAGGGTCTAGGCCCGAAACGTCAGCCTTCCTGCTCCTCTGATGCTGCTTGGCCTGCTGTGTTCATCCAGCTCTACACCTTGTTATCTTAGACTGAATATTTCCCAGTTTTATTATTATGGGATTGGAAAATGTCTCATATCAATCAGGCTGTTAAATCTTTTAATGATAAGCAGGCATTTAAAATCATCTGGAGACAACAAGGTGCAGGGCTGGATGAACACAGCAGGCCAAGCAGCATCATAGGAGCAGAGAGGCTGACGCTTCGGGCCTAGACCCTTCATCAGAAAAGATATGTGTTATTGAGTTCAAGATTGCAATCTAGAGTTCAAGTTAAGTTTATAATACATTCAATTTTGTTCCTGTTACGTGATGCCACCTCAAACTCAAAATCTGATTATACTATAAGCATGCTATTTAAACACTGGGCTAAATCATTTGATGTTTTGGCTAAGTGTCAATTTTGTCAGGTTTCATGGAAGGTTTCTCTCTGTGAAGCCTAGTATAATTTTTCACCTCATCATCCCAACTTCATTTAGTTAACTACATACCAGACATTCCTCTTATATAGAAACAAAGAAGATAGGAGCAGGAGTAGGCCATCCAACTGCCATTCAATATGATCATAGCCGATCATTAATCTTAATACCCCTTATCTGATGCTAGTCCAATTTTACTATCTCACTATAGCCAGAAGGGAGCCGCGTTCGATTCCATCCTCGGGTGACTGTCTGTGTGGAGTTTGCACATTCTCCTCGTGTCTGCGTGGGTTTCCTCCAGTTGCTCTGGTTTCCTCCCACAGTCCCACAGCCAGAAGAACTCACCTCTCATCAGATCTCCTTGAAACTACTGGCATCCCTTATGTCATCTTTCAAGGACTGTTGCTCACTGGGATGAGCACTGGCATTCTGAAGCTGCCCTCCCTGGTATGTCACCTTTTCCCCAGACATGGCAGACAAAGGGAAATTGATGCCAAGGACCTGGAGGTGCTGGTGGCTGGGGTAGTGAAGAGTATGGAAGTCCACTTCCCCAGGACTTGCAGCAGGGACCCGGGTTCGATTCCAGCCTCGGGTGATTGCCTGTGTGGAGTTTGCACGTTCTCCCCGTGTCTGCGTGGGTTTCCTCCGGGTGTTCTGGTTTCCTCCCACAGTCCAAAGATGTGCAGGCTAGGCGGATTGGCCATGATAAATTGCCCATAGTGTGAAATGCAGGGATAGGGCAGGGCGTGGGTCTGGGTGGGATGCACTTCAGAGGGTCGGTGTGGACTCGATGGGTTGAATGGCCTGTTTCCACACTGTAGGGATTCTATGATTTAGAAAGGTCTCTGATAACTAGGTACACGGCCATTACTAACAACAGTGTTTAGTGTCATGAAGTCTATAACAGTTGCCAGGGATTGGAGACTCATAGGTGTGTATCCTCACAGGGAATGGGTCAATGTGGAGTGTTGGCACCCCTTGATTTTAAAAATGAGATGCGGAGAAATTTCTTCTCTCAGAGGGTTGAGAGTTTTTGGAACTCCTTACTACAGAGAGCTGCCAGGGCAGGGTCCTTGTGTATATTTAAGGCTGAGATGGATAGATTCTTGATCTGAAAGTGGGTTATCAGAAAAGGGCAGGAAAGTGGATATAAGGAGTTCAGATCAGCCATGATCCTATTGAAAGGCATAGCAGGCTTAGGGGCTGTACGGTTTACTCCTATTCCTATTTCTTACGGTCTTATGGACTTCACTTTGTTGGATCTTGCAGCCTCCTCTCTGTATGCTGTACACCACCTAGGACCTCCCTCATTGGTCGAGGCATTTGCTCCTCCCACTCTGAGTGAGGTTGCAGCCATTTTCTTTCCCATCACATAGTTGCAATATCTAGGGTGACGGAAGGCAACAGCAAGCACTTCTCGAAAAATAATTCCCAGGCTCTACTTTTATGTGTCAGTGAGGTCCTGAGTAAGAAAATCCATTTTCTGGTAGCCATTCCAAGAAACCCCATAGGCTTCACAATTCCTCGGGTCCATACCCAACTTGTCCATATGAGCCTGTAGCTGCCCACTTTCCCTCACAGCGTATGAGGCGGTCGTGGCTCATACACTGTCTCCCCAACAATCCAAGGTGATCCTTACCATCGATGAACCTCCTTCTGCTCCTCATCCATGCTTTACCATTTCCTTCCTTACATGCACAGTTGGCTCCGCCTCTCCCTACCAGCCTGAAAACTCCAAAACCTCGAAATGTCCATGAATAGGTTACCTCAGTCTCAATCTGGCAGCACTGGTTCCCTTGATCTTCCCCTCATTGCCCCTTACCCCTGCCATAATTGGATGGACACAATGACCGACTATGGCCAATACCTTGTCAGTCATTAATGAGAAGTGTCCAGACCCCTGACCTGATGCCTATAGATCCCACTGACTGTGTCAGCTCTAATCGCAAGACCAGCCTCTAAGAATCCACAGGGCTGTCTGTGACTCACTTCCTGAACTGTAGAGGTGTGGACCCATGGTCTGATTTCACCCTGACCAGACGGACACCTGACTATGCCAGGTCCCTTGACTAATCTGAGAGGTTGTCAATAACTTAACGTGCTGAGATCCCATCATTGACAGGTACTTTCATGAACTTCACTGCGAACCACTCCCCTAAGGCTTTGCTTGCTGCCCATGCAGTCTGTTTGCCACATGAGCTTCTTGAACACCATACAGAATTGAGATTGACAATGAAATATGTTGAAGAGCAAAGTGTTTGCCCTTTGACTGGGAACTGCTGACCAGCAAGACAAAATGCCTGACTCTGTGATTGCACTGAGATGCGGGCAAGGGGTGGTGCTGTGAGCATGCAGGTAGGTGCTAAATGATTGAACATTAAGAGAATGAGCGAGTGAGGAACCCTGAGACACAGCCTGCTCCAATCCATGAGCTGGGTGCCTATCCCTATGTGCATAGTGTCCTTACCGCAGCCTCTCAATGGGAGCTGCCAGTGCATCCTGAAGTGCAACTGTCAAGCACAGAAGCTTCCTGTAGATGGATTGAATAAGTGCCATGATAGCCCTGAGAGGCTGGCAGGAGTCACATGCCTATGATGTGGGTTAGTGTGAACTAGCCTATGTGGCTAGTTCACTGGAGTGTGCCCACAAATGTTATTGCTGGGCGTCCAAGGTGATGGTCTGAAGGAGCAAGTGGCAAGGTGGAGTTGCCAGGTTAACCACGCTGACTATCATGTTGATGTGTAGTTTCCTTAGAAGAATAGTAGTCTTAGAACAGGAACTGTACATTCAGGAGGTGAGACTCACTATTAATTAGGCTGTTAACAAACAATAATGTCCCTGATGTGCATCTTGTTGCTCCCTTGTCGGAATCTCAGCTTCACGCCCGGAAGTCTGTTTCAAAAGTCATTGAGTTGCTTCTGACATCGAGAAAGCTTTGCCTGACTTTTCACACAATTCTATAGATTTCTGGCTACAGTTCATGTCATTCAGCTCCATATAAGATTGCCCCACAGATATATTTATATTTAGCACAATTACAGTGATGACCATGACTCCAAAGTCATGTGAAATCATCAAATGTACTTCATTGAGGGCTGAATTTCATTGTTGGAGGGGAGAGGTCAGACAATAGTCACTCTGACATAATGCAGAGAGAGAGTTTTTTTATATATATTCATTTGTGGGATGTGGGTGTCGCCGGCTGAGCCAGCATTTATTTCTCGTCCCTAGGTGCCCTTGGGAAGGTGGTGGCAAGCTGCCTTCTTGAACTACTGCAATCCACCTGCTGTGAGGTGACCCATAAAGTCATTAGGGAGGGAATTCCAGGATTTTCACCCAGTTATAGTGAAGGAACAGCAAAATGTTTGCAAGTCAGGATGGTGAGTGGCTTGGAGGGGAACTTGGAGGTGGTGGTGTTCCCATATATCTGCTGCCCTTGTCCTTCTAGATGGAAACGGTTATGGGTTTGGAAGGTGCTGTCTGAGGATCTTTGATGAATTTCTGCAGTGCATCTTGTAGATAGTACACACTGCTGCTACTGAGCGTTGGTAGTGGAGTGAGCGGATGCTTGTGGATGCAGTGCCAATCAAGCGGGCTGCTTTGTCCTGGATGGTGTCAAGCTTCTTGAGTGTTGGTGGAGCTGCATTCATCCAGGCAAGTGGGGAGTATTCCATCACACTCCTGACTTGTGCTTTGTAGATGGTGGACAGGCTTTGAGGAGTCCGGAGGTGAGTTATCTGCTGCAGTATTTCTCGCCTCTGGGAGAAGGCAAGAACTGCAGATGCTAGAATCAGAGTCAACACAGTGTGGAGGTGGAGGAACACAGCAGGCCAGGCTGCATCAGACGGCAGAAAAGTTGACGTTTCAGGTTTACGCCTTTCATCAGTCTCTAGCCTCAGACCTGCTCTTGTGGCCAATGTGTTTATGTGGTAAGTCCAGTTGGGTTTCTGGTCAATGATAACCTCCAGGATGTTAATAGTGGGGGATTCAGTGATGGTAACACCATTGAATGTCAAAGGATGCTATCAAGAGCACAGTGCTAATTCGATTTACCTGCACGTGGTCCATAGCCTTCTATGCCGTGATATTTTAAGTACTTGTCTAGGTACTCCTTAAATGTTGTGAGAGCACCTGCCTCCACCACCCTCTCAGGCAGCATGTTCCATCAGCTCCTGAGTCAATATTTTTTCTCAAAATGTCCTCTAACTCACTTGGTCCTCACCTTAAACTTATGCCCTCCAGTATCAGACACATTGTGGATCAACCTACAGCAAATGGACTGCAGTAGTTCAAGAAGGCAGCTCGCCACCACCTTCTCAAAGGCAGTTAGGAACATGGAGCAAATGTTGGCCAGACAGTGATGACCCGTGCGTGAGTTAAAAAACCTCAGAGCTGGGGAGGTGTGATGTCAACTGGGACTCTGAGAGAAGGTGGCGAGCAGCGCTGAGAGAGGCTGCATGCTTCAATCAGGGGCTGTGGGAGACAAAAGTTCCCTCTCAGTTTCATTGCTAAGTTTCTCAACTCATGGGAAACCTGGAAACAGCAGTTAAATTCCAATCTAGCTTCCTGTTGTGCCAAATCAAATTTGAATATGTTAATAAGCATCCTGCCTCTCCACAATGTAACTTTCAGATGACCTATTGTGGGTGGCAGATTGAAGTCATATTCCTGGCATTAGACCTTTTAACTTATTCTCACTTGTCATGAGGTGGGTCGATTGGGGGAAGGAGTGGTTAAGATGGAGAGACTTACCTGTTCCCCCCCACAGTTATTGCTTGACCTACTAAATGTTTCCAAAATTGTCTAGCTTTACTTGACTTTTGATTTGCCTAAAAAGTATTGATAGTCTGAATGTTGTGATGTGATGCATTCAATACTACCTACAGAATAAGAAACAGAATTAGCTGTGGATTAATACAAGCAAATTTGCACACAGTAATGGGGATGAGAAATGATAGATTTGTTCATCAACAAGGTCCTGAGTGTTGTAATGGAGTTAATATGCAAATTTATTCAACCAATCTCAGATAACATCTCAGACTATTCAGGAAACATATGTGTGAGCTGCCTCACATATAATCTGAAAAATATATGTAGTTTTTGTGGCTCAAAGCAACGCTCAAACATCTCTTTCTACTGATTTTTGTCTTTAATTTTAATAAGTCATTGAAGTGGTACGGGAGAGGAGATGAGAGAAAGAAAAATATAATGTAATTAATACCACTACTTTCTAAAAATGTTTATAAAAGTATGCTTGGTATTTGAAACCTAGAGAACCTCAAAAAGCAAGCTGCTCACATCAGTCTAACTGTGAAGCCTCATGGCAGGCAGAGATCAATCTATTTCATTGAACAAATACAAACTGAAAACAACTTCAGAAGAAAATGAGATCTCACCTTCAACAACAACACAGGGCTAGGTCAACAGAAGTGGTAATGAGTGAGTGGTCTCATCGATAAAACCAGGAGGATGGTTGAACGTGTACTTCTACACACTGTGCAGCTTACTTATTGAGCAAACCTTTCTTTATTGAAGCTACTGTTTTTCTTCTAGCATGTTTCTAACAAGCTAGGGCATGAAGAAAGAATGTTGTTAAAATTCAGGCAGTATTACCTAAAGCACTGCAGCATGACAACAGGCAAGGAGCATGCATTCCTCACACACAGACAGAATTTCTGTTTAGTTTAGTTATGTTTTCTATTCGAACGTGTTACTGCAGGCATAACCTCAGCTTTGTTGTTTTAACTTTGACATTTAAGTCGAGTATTAAAAAACTTAAAATGGGAGAACGATTGGCAAAAGGAAGGCTTTTAAAAGTGTGATATCAAGAGTCCAGGGACAGTATGTCCCTGTTAGGGTGAAGGGAAAAGCTGGCAGGTTTAGGGATCCCAGGCTGACAAGGGATATTGAGGCTGTAGTCAGGAAAAAGAAGAAGGCATCAATTAGATTTAAGCTATCGGGCTCAAGTGAATCCCTAGATGACCGCAAAAAGTGTAGGAGCACACTCAAGAGGGAAATCAAAAGAGCAAAAAGAGGGTATGGGATGGATCTGGCAGATATGGTTAAAGATAATCCTAAGAGGTTCTACAACTATATTAAGAGTAAAAGGGTGGCTAGGGAGAGAATAGGTCCCCTTGAAGATCAGCATGGACGTCTATGTGTGCAGCCACAGGAGATGGGGGAGATTTTTAATAAATATTTCTCCTCAGTGTTTACTGAGGAGAGAATGATGGAAGCTAAGGAAATAAGGGAAACAAGTGGAGATGTTTTGGACTGCATACACATTACCAGAGAGGAGGTATTTGCAGTCTTAAAGGGCATTAAGGTGGATAAATCCCCTGCACCTGATCAAGTCCATACTCAGATGTTGTGGGAGGTTAGGGAAGAAATTGCAGAGGCCCTTGCAGAGATTTTTGCTTCACCTTTAGCCGCTGGTGAAGTTCCAGAAGAATGGAAGGTGGCTAATGTTGTTCCATTGTTTAAGAAAGGTAGCAAAGACAAGCCAGGGAACTACAGGCCAGTGAGCCTGATATCAGTGGTAGGCAAGTTATTGGAGAGGATACTGAGGGACAGGATCAACCAACATTTGGATTGTCAAGGTCTGATTAGGGATAGTCAGCATGGATTTGTGTGAGGGAAGTCATGTCTGATGAATCTTTTAGAGTTTTTCAAAGAAGTAACCAAGACGATAGATGAGGGTAGGGCAGGGAATGTTGTATGTATATGAACTTTAGTATGACCTTTGACAAGGTCCTGCATGGCAGGCTAGTCATAAAGATTAGGTCACATGGGATCCAGGGAAAGCTAGCTAATTGGATTCGAAATTGGCTCGATGGTAGGAAGCAGAGGGTGATGGTTGAAGGTTGTTTCTCGGACAAGAGGCCTGTGACTATTGGTTTGCCACAGAGGCCAGTGCTGGGACCTTTGTTGTTTGTTATTTACATAAATTATCTGAATGTGAATGTACAAGAGATGTTTAGTAAGTTTTCAGATGATACAAAATTAGGAGGTATTGTCGATAGCGAGGAAGGTTATCAAAAATTACAGAGGGATCTTGATCAGATGGGGAAGTGGGCTGAGGATTGGCAAATGCAATTCAATACAGATAAGTGTGAAGTGTTGCACTTTGGAAAGTCAAACCAAGGTCGGACTTATACAGTAAATGGTAAGGTCCTGAGGAGTGTTGTGGAGCATAGGGATATAGAAGTACAAGTACGTAGTTCCTTTAAAGTAGCATCACAGGTGGACAGGGTGGTGAAGAAGGCATTTAGCTTGCTGGCCTTCATTGGTTGAGGCATTGAGAAGAGGAGTTGGGACGCTATGTTACAGTTGTATAAGGCTTTGCTGAGGCCGCGCTTGGAGTATTGTGTGCAGTTTTGGTCACCCTGTTATAGGAAAGACATAGTTACGTTGGAAAATGTGCAAAGAAAATTTATGAGGATGTTGTCAGGACTAGTAGGCCTGAGTTATAGGGAGAGGTTGGCCAAAATCGGACTTTATTCCTTGGAACATAGGAGAATGAGGGGGACCTTATTGAGGTGTATACAATCATGAGGGGCATAGATAGGATGAATGCATATAGTCTTTCTCCCAGGAATGGGGAATTGAAAACTGGAGGGCGTAGGTTTAAGGTGAGAGGGGATATATTTAAGAAGGATCTGAGGGGCAATTTCTTCACGCAGAGAGTGGTGCGTCTATGGAACGGGCTGCCAGAGAAAGTGGTTGAGGCAGGTACAATAACAACATTTAAAAAGCATTTGGATAGGTACATGGATGGGAAGGGTTTAGAGGGGAATGGACCAAATGCAGGCAACTGGAACTAGATGAGTGGCCACCATGGTCAGCATGGACCAGTTTGGGCCAAAGGGCCTGTTTCCATGCTGTATTATTCCAAGACTCTGTGCCTTCATGTCTTTAATTACTAAAGTGGTGTAACACAGTGGGGAGGGGTTTTCATAAACATTAAATTAATTTATACTGATTAAGGAATCAAATGTTCCACATGGATATTGCAAAGTAAATATGAGGAAAGGAAAGCAGACTTGCAATTTGACCCATAAGACATAAAGGCAGGAGTAGGCCATTTGGCCCATTGTGTTTGCTTCTCCATTCAATGAGATTATGGCTGATCTGATAATCTTCAACTCCACTTTTCTGCATTTTCCCCAAAAAACCCTGGTTCCCTCACTGATCCAAATCTGTCTATCTCAGCCTGAAAGACACAACATCTATAGCCCTCTACAGTAAAGAATTCCACAAGGTCCACTATAGTCTGAGAGAAGAAATTATCCCTCATCTCTGTCCTAAACTGGGCAAATCCTTACTCTGACGTTATGTAATCTGTTCCCTTTTGCAGGCTGGTAGCCTCCTTTTCTCTATCTCCTTTTTGTTTTTTTTAACTTCTTCTTTTCTTTCTTCATCTTTGACGCTGGAGTGGTGTCAGTGGGGCAGCCTGGGATCTTGAACTTCTCCAGGCTTCCATAATTAAAATTGTGTTTCACCTTGACCCCTATTCCACGTACATAGTGAAAAACAATGTGTAAAACATCCACTCTAATGGTTGGCAACTGATTCAGTTATATAATCAACTTTAAATTGACCATCAGCCTTGACTGTGCCTCACTTTCTTCTCCCAATTGCTTACTATTGTGAAATTATCCTGGAGGACAACACAAGCATTACTTTCTCAATGACCAACCACTTCCTTCTTCTGTCTTTACGCTCATTACCAATTTAAAAACAAAAAGTTTTTCTTTTATTTCTAAGCTTGAGACCATCACTGCAGCTGCTTCTGTTAATTATTCCTCCTTTTTTCCCTTAATTCTAGACATCGTCCAATCACAAATCAATCTTGCATATTTCCAATTGTCATTTATGATCCTGACTCAAAACCCATCTTCAATCCAGCAATCCTCTTTGCTGTTGTTCCATTTATAGCCTAGCCTCATTCTATACCATGTGTACCTTGTTTCTTTCCCCTTGAGGAAAGTCACCATGGACTTTGAACAAAGATTTATATTTGCTCTGCTCTTCACATAGTTGCTGCTGTTTTGTGACACCATCCTCAGTAATGGAGTCAGCTTCCACAGCAGGCTGATGATCTCATCTCCAATCTCTCCATTGCATCATCTGACCCAAAGGCCATTTTCAGATTAGCTGTGTGACATTGAATCATGGCTGACTTAAAACCTTCTGTAAGTGAACATTAGGAATGTCAATTGCCCAATAGCTGAGTTTATAAATTGTATTCAGATGGTGGAAATTAATTCATGGTTCACTTAGTATCCAGTTATGTATGTAGAAACAGACTGAAGCTGTGATGTTTGGGTTTGGAGGTATATGCTTGTAAATTGCAACTCTGTCAATAAAAACTTACAAAGTGCAGAAAGATTGGGCTCCAGTTCTATACTTCATCGTCTGGTTTTCTGGAAGAGATACCATGATTCAGGTACCTGTAATGAAGTTCCCTTGAAACTGACATTCTCTTCCTGTTAGGCCTTTTGTACAGGATCAACAATACATTGTGCAACTTGACTGTCTGGCCGGCCTGAAGTTGTGCTTCAAATGATATATTCACCTAACCAACAACACAAGTCTCTTTTAGCTTTTAAATAGTGTCTTCCTCCACGCTGACTATAGCTCCTCTGTCAGACTTTAGGCTTCTGGACTCTCAGAGGCTCGTGTTCGGTCCCGGCGTGGACTCTCAGAGGCTCGTGTTTGGTCCCAGCCTGTTCTCTCAGCGGCTCATGGTGGGCCGTGACCTGGTCTTTTGGTAGCTTATGGTGTGTCCCGGCCTGGTCTCTCAGCAGCTCATGGTGAGTCCCAGCCTGGTCTCTTGGCGGCTCATGGTCGGTCCCGTCCTGGCCTCTCAGCGGCTCATGGTGGGTCCCGTCCTGGCTTCTCAGTGGCTCATGGTGGGTCCCATCCTGGCCTATCAGTGGCTTATGATGGATCCCGGCTCATGGTGGGTCATGGCATGATCTCTTGGCGGCTCATGGTGAGTCCCGTCCTGGCCTCTCAGCGGCTCATGATGGATCCTGGCCTGGTCTCTCAGTGGCTCATGGTGTGTCCCAGCCTGGTCTCTTAGCGGTTCACGGTGGGTCCCAGCCTGGTCTCTCAGCGGCTCATGGTGTGTCCCAGCCTGGTCTCTCAGTGGCGCATGATGGATCCCAGCCTGGTCACTCGGCAATATGTCGACTAGTCTCTTGGCGGCTCATGGTGGTGTCCCTGCTCAGCGTGCAATTGGATCCTGCTCAGGCAGGTTGCCGAGGCACTGGGAGAGATCACTGGCAGTTTCAGCAGCAGAGATGGTATCTGCAGCAGTGTCGTCGACAGCAGACAGCAGAGCGTGATATGTGGAGGACTCATCAAAGACTGTTGAACTTTTAACTTATTCCTTTAATTTCCTAGTTTAAACTACAAAAGACTTTGGTGTAATCTATTACCTACTTTTTTTCCGACTATTCTATGAAGTAATGCTTAACTTTTTAACTCTCATTTCTCTTACTACTTTGCACCTAAGCTTTTTTCTACCGAGGTAACTTGCTACCTAAGATAGCACCACGTGTGGCAACATTATACACTTTTCGCTGAGCTCCTGTACTTTTGTACTTGAGTACTCATGACAATAAAATCTAAAATCTAAAATCTAAAAATCTGCAAAATCTATATAACCATTTCATACCAGCCATCTATTCCAAGGATCACCTTAAGTCATGTGTCATACATACACTTCTCAAAAAATTTTGTGCTGTTGCTGGTTGTAACACTCTTCATTACTTCAGTAATAGTTTCTGTCTTACCAGTTGATGACCTGCATTGTCCATGCAGAGCACATTGCAGAAGATTCTAACTTATGCTTCTTTGTCAAGATCTGACTCACAGCTATGTCACACAGCAGAGCTGATTTTGGCAAAATTAGCCCTAAAACTCACCAGGATGATGTTTGTGGCATTTACATTGGTTCAAAGCCTTTGGAGTTTTGACTACACAGTTGCTGTACACTAATGCAGCAACATTAGGTTAGCTCTAAACAAAGTAGTCCAATGATGTGCATCGTTAGGTGGCTTGGCCATGCTAAATTGCCCCCCCCAGTGTCCAAGGATGTATAGGTTAGGTGGATTAGCTATACTAAGCACAGAGTTATGGGGATAGGGTGGGCGTCCGGAACTGGGTGGATGTTCTTCAGAGGATTGGTGCAGACTCGATGGGCCAATTGACCTCTTTTCACACTATAGAGATTCTATGATTCCAGCTAATTTCCTTATGTGACTTTAACATTCAATCAAGTCACTACGTATTAAAGCTGACAAAGAAGTATTCAAGTGCCCTTGAGACTTTGATAAGAAGAGGGAACTGGCAATCTTGTAATTGAGAGACTTTTTTAATATAATGAGTCATCATGACTCTGTTATCAGTGCAGCATATGTTATCTTAAATGAAGTTTGTACATATTGACAGTTACAATGTTTGAATATTGCTGAAAAGGGAGAGAACTGGGAAAGCTTTTTGTCTAGTATTGTCAGGTTAAACATAAGAATGCCAAATTTTAAATGATTACAACAAGTTATACTTCAGGAGAAAAGGGATGTTGATTGGTTGGCAAGTTGACTCCATGGTATTTCCATGGAGAAGGTAACAGGAATTATAGGCTTCCCATGTTTCAGGATAATTCAGAAAATGGCATAGATTCACAGCACAGAATCATAGACCTATTACAGCACAGAAGGAGGCCATTCTATCATGTCTATCATATCAGTCTATCATGTCTGCACCACTCTGCAAACAAGTATCATTACCTTGTATCACAATCTGCTGCATTTCCCGAGCCCCTTGCACACTATTTATTTTATAGTATGTTGAATGCCTTGATTTAACCTGCCTCCACCACATTTTCGACTAAGGAATTCCATACCCTAACTACTCAATGATTGAAAAGGATTTTCTCAGATCATCCTTGCTTCTTTTGCACATGGCTTTAAATCTATGCCCTCTCCTCTTGTTCCTTTTACGAGTGAGAACAGCTTCTCCCCATCTACTCTATCCAGTCCACTCATGATTTTGAAAACCTTCATCAAATCTTCTTTTTGTTTCATTTGTGGGATGTGGGAGTCGCTGGCTGACCAGCATTTATTGCCCATCCCTAGTTGCCCTGGAGAAGGTGGTGTTGAACTGCCTTCTAGAACTGCTGCAGTCCACCTGCTGTAGGTTGACCTTCAATGTCATTAGGAATGGATTTCCAGGATTTTGATCCAGCAACAGTGAAGGAACGGCGATATATTTTCAAGTCAGGATGGTGAGCGGCTTGGAGAGGAACTTGAAGGTAGTGGTGTTCACATATGTCTGCTGTCCTAGCCCTTCTAGATGGAAGTGGTCATGGGTTTGGAAGGTGCTGTCTGAGGATCTTTGGTGAAATTCTGCAGTACGTCATGTAGCTAGTACTCACTGCTGTTACTGAGTGTCGGTGGTGGAGGGAGTGTTTGCTTGTGGATGCAGTGCCAATCAAGCGGGCTGCTTTGTCCTGGATGGTGTCAAGCTTCTTAAGTGTTGTTGGAGCTGCACTCATCCAGGCAAGAGGGGAGTATTCCATCATATTCCTGACTTGTGCCTTGTAGATGGCGGACAGGCTTTGAGAAGTCAGGAGGTGAGTTATTTGCTGCAGTATTTCTAGCTTCTGACCTGCCCTTGTAGCCACTGTGTTTATGTGGTGAGTCCAGTTGAGTTTCTGGTCAACGGTAACCCCTAGGATGTTGATAGTGTGGGATTTAGTGATGGTAATACTGTTGAATGTCAAGGGTTGGTGGTTAGATTGTCTCTTATTGGTGATGGTCATAGCCTGGCATTTGTATGGCGCAAATGTCACTTGCCACTTGTCAGCCCAAGCCTGGATATTGTCCAGATCTTGCTGCATTTGAACATGGACTGCTTCAGTATCTGAGGAGTTGCAAATGGTGCTGAACATTATGTAATTATTGGTGAACATCCCCACTTCTGACCTTATGATGGAGGAAAGGTCATTGATGAAGCAGCTGATGATGGTTGGGCCAAGGACACTACACTGAGGAACTCCTGCAGAGATGTCCTGGAGCTGAGATGATTGACCTCCAACAATCACGACCATTTTCCCACATGTCAGGTATGACTCCAACCAGTGGAGTGATTTCCCCCTGATACCCCATTGATTCCAGTTTTCCTAGGGCTGCTTGATACCATACTGGGTTGAATGCAGCCTTGATGTCAAAGGCTGTCACTCTCACCTCACCTCTGGAATTCTGCTCCATGTCTGAACCAAGGCTGTAATGATTTCAACAGCTGAGTGGCCCTGGCAGAACCCAAAGTGGGCGTCACTAAGCAAGTTATTGCTGAGCAGGTGCTGCTTGATAGCACTGTTAATGACACCTTCCATCACTTTACTGATGATCGAGAGTAGACTGATGGGGTGGTAATTGGCCGGGTTGGATTTGTCCTGTTTTTTATGTATAGGACATACTCGGGCAATTTTCCACATTGTCGGATAGGTACCAGTGTTGTAACTGTACTGGAATAGTTTGGCCAGGGGATGGGCAAGTTCTGGAGCACATGTCTTCAGTACTATTGCCAGAATGTTGTCAGGGCCCGTAGCCTTTGCAGTATCCAGTGTCTCCAACCGTTTCTTGATATCATGTGGAGTGAGTCGAATTGGCTGGAGACTGGTGTCTTAATGCTGGCGACAACTGGAGGAGGCCGAGATGGATCATCCACTCAGCACTTCTGGCTGAAGATTACTGCAAAAGCTTCAGCCTTATCTTTTGCACTGATGTGCTGGGCTCTTCCATCATTGAGGATGGGGATGTTTGTGGAGCCTCCTCTTCCAGTGAATTGTTTAATTGTCCACGATCATGACTGGATGTGACAGGACTGCAGAGCTTAGATCTGATCCATTGGCTGTGGGATCACTTAGCTCTGTCTATCACTTGCTGCTTATGCTGTTTGACATGCAAGTAGTCCTGTTTGGTGGCTTCACCAGGCTGACATCTCAGATATGCCTGGTGCTGATCCTGGCACGCCTTCCTGCACTCTCCATTGAACCAGGGCTGAACCCCTGGCTTGATGGTAATGGTTGAGTAGGGGATGTGCCAGGCCATGATGTTACAGATTGTGCTGGAGTACAATTCTGCTGCTGTTGATGGCCCAAAGCGCCTCATGGATGCCCAGGCTTGAGTTGCTAGATCTGTGCGAATTCTGTCCCATTTAGTACAGCGATAGTGCCACACAACACGATGGAGGTTGTTCTCAATGTGAAGGCGGGACTTCGTCTCCACAAGGACTGTGCGAAGGTCACTCTTACCGATACTCTCATGGACAGATGCAACTGCAGCTGGCAGATTGGTAAGGATCAGGTCAAGTATGTTTTTCCCTCTTGTTGGTTCCTTTACCACCTTCCGCAGACCCAGTCTAACAGCTATGTCCTTTAGGACCGACCAGCTTGATCAGTAGTACTGCTGCCAAGCCACTGTTGGTGATAGTGCCCTTGCCACCCTCGGTGATTCCTCCAAGTCTTGTTCAACATGAAGGAGTACCGATTCATCAGCTGAGGGAGGACCGTATGTGGTAATCAGCAGGAGGTTTCCTTTCAGTCTTCTTCTCTCTATGTAGAACAGTCCCAATTTCTTCAATCTATCCTCATAACTGAAGTTTTCCTCCCTGGAAGCATTCTTGTAAGTCGCTTCTGCTCTCTCTCTAATTCATGTTCCGATAATGTGATGCCCAGAATTGTTCTACTCTCTGTCCCTATTCATAGGGCTGAGAACACTGTATGTCTTATTTACTGCTCTCTCCACCTGTCCTGGCACCTTCAATGATTTTTGCACATATAGTTTTCTTTCAATAGCACAAACATAGGTGTAGACCCAAAGCATTTCTTTAACATGAAGCACATACTGATCAACAGATATGTGTCAAGGTCACAGCTCATCCTTGGTGTCAAGAAGTGGCCATGCACCATAGTTCCCAAGATAATGACAGATAAGGAAGGTCTTTCAGGCCACTTTAATTCCTATATGTACTGCCTCCTTCTTTAGATTCCAATTGCTTCTTAAATGATTCTAAGAATTCCTTTATTTTATGTAGAAAATTATTTCAGATGATGAGATGAACACTTGTAAAAATTTCCTAATATCAGTGCTAAAATAATCTTCCAATGGTTTGAGCCTGTGCTCCCTTCTTCTTACCTTCCTGCTGTTAACTTTAATGTTCCAGATTCACTTATATTTTATTAACAATTTCATATGTCTCTAAAAGTTACCTCCTTTACATGCTGAGGAAACCAATTTCATCAGATTTTCTTCATAACTCAGACCTTGACACTAGCATTGCATTGACTGCTTGAATATTTATCTTGATTTTTATTGAGCAAAACTAAATACAATATTCAATACAAGAGCTACAAAGTTGTGGGAACATTATCACGCTCCTGACTTTGCTACAGTGTGTGCTTACTTCTCCCCAGCTCTGCATGAGCACCATGAAAAGCAACATTCTCATATATCTGATTTTTAAGACATGAACATAATTTATGAACTTTTTTGCTGTATTTGTCATCTCAGATCATTGCATTTTATCATTTCTAAGGTGTTGATTACTAATGAAGTCAAACTGCAATCCCAGCCTATCGCTCATCTAAAAGAAATAGATTTGACATCTTAGAAACATGAAGAACATGCAATGGTAGTGATCAAGAAGAACAAGATTTAAAGGGATGGGGATTGAGTAGCTCTCTATTTTGGAAACAGGTGGGAGGAATTCTGGATGCCCTTAAGATTCTGTGAATTTAAAAAAAATGCAATTCAATAATTAGGGAATATAAGAAAGAAATTCTGAAGACAATGGAGGCTTGGAATATAGTTTCAACAAGGGTTGAAAATAAAATACGAATACATATATAGGCAGAATAGGCAGAATTTGGGCACACTGTATAGGATAAGGTTCCTAAAGAGTTACATTGATTTGAAATATATACTGTAAAGAAACCGATAATTCGTGGTTGACTACCGACCATCTGGTTAAATCAAAAAGCTGATGCCATAACAACAAAGGATAGAAAACAGACGTGCAAGAAGAAAGATAATGTTAATGCGATACTTAAATCAACTTAATGTATAATTGGAAAGCCTAAATGATATCTGAACTGGGAAATGTAATGCATAATCAGAAACCTATGATCAGGAGAAGTTCATTTAGTCTCTCAGGCCAGTTTTGTCATTTAATGTGGAGGTTAAGTATTTTGTAGGCATTGGATCATTTAGAACAAGGCAAAAGTTATATCTTATAAACAAATGGTTGGGTTGCATACAATTCAACTCCCCATAAGCTCAGTAATTTAAATGAAGTAGCAATGCTTGGACACTAAACACCGTAAAATCATAAGATAAAGGAGAAAAATTGAGCCATGCGGTCCATTGAGTCTGCTCCACCATTTGATCATGGCTGATATGTTTCTCCACCCAGTCCTGCCTTCTTCTTGTTACCCTTTATCTCCTTATTAATTTAGAACCTGTCTATCACTGTCATAAATACACTCGATGACTTAGCCTCCACAACCCTCTGTGGAAATGAGTTCCGCAGATTAACCACCCTCTGGCTGAAGGAATTCCTCCTCATCTCAATTCTAAAGGGCCATCCCTTCACTCTGAGGCTGTCCTTTCAGGTCCCAGTCCCTTCTGCTCGTGGAAAATCTTCTCCACACCCAATCTATCCAGGCCTCTCAGTATTCTCTGAGTTTCAATCAGATTCCTCTCATTCTTCTAAACTCTGAGTACAATCCTCAACTGCTCCTCAATATGATATGTCCTTCATCCTGGGATCACTTTTATAAAACTCCTCTGGACCACCTCCAACGCCAGCACAGCTTTCCTTAGAAACACGGTCAAAACTGCTCACAATATTCCAAATGCAATCTGACCTGACCTTTTTCAGTCTCAGCAATACATCTCTGCTCTTGTATTCTAGCCCTCTCGAAATGAATACCAACATTGCATGTGCCTTCCTAACTGCCAACTGACTCTGCATTTTAACAATAAGAGAATCCTGAGCTAGGACTCCCCTTGTTCTTCAGATTTCTGAAGGCTTTCCCCATTTAGAAAATAGTCTATGCCTCTATTCTTCCAGCCAAAGTGCATAATCTCATGCTTTCCCACACTGTATTCCATCTGACAATTCTTTTACCCACTCTCCCAGACTGCCCAAGTTCTTCTGCGGCTTTCCTGTTTCCTCGGTACAACATGTCCCTCTTTGTTTATCTTTGTGTCATCAGCAAACTTAGCATCAATGCCCTCAATTCCTTTGTCCAGACTATTATTATGGAACATGAACAATTGTGGTCCCAACACAGACCCCCACGGAACTCCACTAATCACAGGCTGCCATCCTGAAAAAGACCATTGGCTCCCTTTGTCTAACTTGCTCGATACCTCCTCAAAGAATGCCAGTAGATTTGTCAGGCATGACCTCCCCTTGATGAAGTCATGCTGACTCAGCACTATTTATCATGCACTTCCATGTACTCTGCAACCTCATCCTCAATAAAAGACTCTAAAATTTTCCCAATGACCGAGGTCAGATCAATCAGCCTATAATTTCCTGTTTTCTGCCTCCCTCCCTTCTTAAACATGGGTAGCATTTTTGAGTCCTTTGGGACTCTCCCTGATGCCAATAATTCCTGAAAAGTCACCACCAATGCCTTTACAATCTCTTTAGCTATCTCTTTCAGAACTCTGAGGTGTAGTCCATCTGCTCCAGGTTGATTTGTTCACCTTCAGACCTTTCCACTTCCCCAGCACCTTCTTCTTAGTGATGGCCACTACATTTACCTCTGCCCCGACCCTCTGGAAGTTCTGGTATGCTGTTGATATCTCCCACTGTGAAAACTGATGCAAATTACATATTCAGTTCTTCTGCCATTTCTTTGTTCCTCATTATTACTCCTTCAGTCTAATTTTCCAGTGGTCCAATGTTCACTATTGCCTCTCTCTTACCTTTTAGATATCTAAAAATCTTTTGCTATCTTCTTTCATACTAAGAGCTAGCTTACTCTCATATTTAATCTTCTCTCCTCTTATTGCTTTACTCTCTCCTGGTTTTTTTAAAAGGCTTCCCAATCCCCTGGCTTTCTACAAATCTTCACCACATTGTATGCTTTTTCTTTTGCTTTTATGCTGTCCTTGACTTTCCTTGGTCAGCCATGGTTGCATCATCCTCCCTTTGGTGTTTCTTCTTCCATAGGATGAATTTCTGCTGTGTTTCCTGAATTGTCCCCAGAAATTCTTGCCATTGCTGCTTCATTGACTTCACTTGGCCCCCCTTCCAATCAACTCTGGTCAACTCCTCCCTCATGTCTTTGACGTCACCTTTATCAATTGTAACACTGTTATACCTGATTCTAACTTCTCCCTCTCAAACTGCAGGGTGAATTCCATCATATTGTGTTCACTGCCACCTAGGGGTTCCTTCACCTTACACTCCCTAATCAAGTCTACCTCATTCCTCATCAGCAAAGTCAACAAATCACCAAAAATGTCTGTTAAATTTGTAACATTTAATGGAATATGCAATGCATAATGCGAGCTTTTAAAATGAACTGTTTCAGCACATGCCTTTAGTGAAAGGTTTCGCTGTTGCCAGTGGAATGCACTGAAGGGTGACTATGCGTGTAAGCATTTTTTTTTCACATGCAGAAGCTGCTATGTTTGTTCTGAGGCTAGAGTGTTCCCTGCGCTTGCCTTTGTTATGATAACCTCCCGTGGGTGCATGCATTCATGATGCAATCACACTGAGTGGAACAGGGCGACATTTACAATAGCTCTGGCTGCCAAGGGCTACCATTCCCATCTTGTGTAGTTGTCCCTGTCCATTTCATGTGTAGATCATATAACACAATGAAGACGGATTTAAAAATTATTCATGAGTATGCAAAATATAAAAAGGCTAACAACTAGCACAAGAAGAAAGAGATTTAAGCCAAAAAATTACAATTTCCATTATTTTAGGATAAATTAATCTAATATTTACAGGGTTAAAAGTTTTATCAAAATCGCAGACAAAAGGCGAGCAATTGTACAGGGAAATTGCTCAATGTAATTTTAAAGTTTATTTAAGGATGAGCTTACATCTATACATACTGAAGAGATTTGCTAAATTGCCCATCGTGTCCAGGGATGTGCAGGTTAGGTGGACTATCCATGGGAAATGCAGAGTTACAGGGATAGGGTAGGGAGGTGTGTCTGGATGGCATCCTCTTCAGAGGCTCAGTGTGGAATTGATGGGCTGAATGGCCTGCTTCCACACTGTAGGGATTCTATGATTAAAGTTTAACATAACATTCTGCTCTTGTATTCCGCTAATAATTACACAATATTATAAAATTCTATAAACTATAACAAGTCCTGTTGCCTTCAGAGGTTAGTGTAAACCCACAGATCTTTCTGTTCCCTCACCTCGTGTAAAATTGCAGTATTTCATTGATATTGCCTCAATTAATTTTCCTTCCATTATATTTCACTTCATACTTTTCATGTGTTAAATATGATTGACGACTTTAGAAAGGCAAGCTACTTTAATGTAATTTTTAAAGAGTTTGGATCAGAAATTGGCTAGCTGTAAGAAGACAGAGGGTGGTGGTTGATGGGAAATGTTCATCCTGGAGTTCAGTTACTAGTGGTGTACCTCAAGGATCTGTTTTGGGCCACTGCTGTTTGTCATTTTTATAAATGACCTGGATGAGGGCGTAGAAGGATGGGTTAGTAAATTTGTGGATGACACCAAAGTCGGTGGAGTTGTGGATATTGCGGAAGGATGTTGCAGGTTACACAGTGACATAGATAAGCTGCAGAGCTGGGCTGAGAGGTGGCAAATGGAGTTTAAAGCGGAAAAGTGTGAGGTGATTCACTTTGGAAGGAGTAACAGGAATACAGAGTACTGGGCTAATGGTAAGATTCTTGGTAGTGTGGATGAGCAGAGAGATCTTGGTGTCCATGTGCATAGATCACTGAAAGTTGCCACCCAGGTTGATAGCGTTGTTAAGAAGGCGTACAGTATGTTAGGTTTTATTGGTAGAGGGATTGAGTTTCGGAGCCATGAGGCCATGTTGCAGCTGTACAAAACTCTGGTGCGGCCGCACTTGGAGTATTGCGTATAGTTCTGGTCACCGCATTATAGGAGGGATGTGGAAGCGTTGGAGATGGTGCAGAGGAGATTTACCAGGATGTTGCCTGGTATGGAGGGAAGGTCTTATGAGGAAAGGCTGAGGGACTTGAGGCTGTTTTTGTTAGAGAGAAGAAGGCTAAGAGGTGACTTAATAGAGGCATACAAGATGATCAGAGGATTAGATAAGGTGGACAGTGGGAGCCTTTTTCCTCGGATGGTGATGGCTAGCACGAGGGGACATAGCTTTAAATTGAGGGGTGATAGATATAGGACAGATGTCAGAGGTAGGTTCTTTACTCAGAGAGTAGTAAGGGCGTGGAATGCCCTGCTTGCAAAAGTAGTAGACTCGCCAACTTTAAGGGCATTTAAATGGTCATTGGATAAACATATGGATGATAATGGAATAGTGTAGGTTAGGTGGGCTTCAGATTGGTTTCACAGGTCGGCGCAACATCGAGGGCTGAAGGGCCTGTACTGCGCTGTAATGTTCTATGTTCTATTCCTTCTGGGGCCCAGCAATCACATCACAGGCTCCCCTCACATACTCAGACTTATTATTGACAGGGCCTATTCTTTCTGGCAACACCCTTTATCCCTGGCCTGCCTATCATTGATAAGCATTGGGAGTGTGCGGGTTTAGGGCGTTACTTATTTAAACGGGTTAAATATGGCTGGACTCACACTGGCGTGGCAGACAGAGTGTGAAGATCTGCCCGTCTCAACCACCCTCCAACTGAAAATTGGAGCTTTAGCCCTTCTTTAAACTTTTAAAACTGGCTCCTTAAATGAAACAAAATTAAACAGTTGTAGCATCAGCAAGGTGTAGAGCTGAATGAACACAGCAGGCCAAGCAGCATCAGAGGAGCAGGAGGAGGAGGAGGAGGAGGAGAAGGAGGAAAACTTCATCCAGCTCTACACCTTGTTATCTCAGATTCTCCAGGATCTGCAGTTCCTACTATCTCTGTAGCATCAGCAAGGCTGGCTTTCTGTGCAACGACTGTCACTTTGCATATTCTGGCCTTGACTTCTTCTCATTGTCACCTAACAGCCATCTGAGAAGCAGCAATCACACCAAAAGTACTGAATTCTGACCAGATGCAGGGCTTCAAACTAAAATGGATGTTTCAGTGAGAGTAGGTCTGTGATTATTGTTGGCAGGAGTGGTGTTAGCTAATGGGTGTCAAATCTATTGGGAAATGATTATGATTGAATCTTCTAGATGTTTAGATGGCTTCAACTGAAGGGGTCACATTACATCTACTTGGAGTCTGTTTCCCATGACCTGGAACAATTGATCTCCAGTTTGAGCCCTTTCACTAGAAAACAGACCTGTCAAACCTCACTCGAATGCAGCTCGGTTAATTTTCCACTCAAAACAAATACAGACGCATTTGTCCCGGTGTTTTAATGTGTTTGTGATCTCAAATTTCTCTCTTTTCTATTGATATGCTGACAAATTTAGATGAGAATGACGACCAATGGTGCACAACAACAACCTGATCGACAAGAAGTTTTGGTTCAGGGTGACAGCAGGTTTGGATTGATAAAAGTGTCAGTTGTGGGACGAAGTTTGAACAAAGTTAATGCAATTTATACTCCCTGAAAAATGCACAGATTAGACAATAAATGCAATAAACTTGGAAGTAAAATCTTGAAGGTTTCTAGGGTCTGGTTTCCTGCTTCGGTGGTATATTGTAATAGGAAGATAGGAACAAGAGATGGCCATTCAGCCTCTTGAGCTTGTTCTGTCATTCAGTGAGATTGTGGCTGATCTGTGGCCTAACTCCATATACCTGCTTTTGGCCCACATCCCTTAACAAAAACAGATTCCTTTTGCCCAACAACAAGAAAGATTCTAACTTAGATGCAAAAATAACAACATATCCAGCATCCAAATCCATTTGTGGAAGAGACTTCCAAACATTTACCATGTTTTGTGTGTAGAAGTGCTTCCTAACATCTCTCCTGAATGGTCTGGCCCTAATTCTCAGACTATGCCCATAGTTGATGAATCCCCAACCAGTGGAAATAGTTTATTTTTATCTACCCTGTCTTTTCCTGTTAATATCTTGAAGACTTTGATCAGATCACCCCTTGATCTTCTAAATTCTAGGTTTAAAAGGCCTAATTTGTACAATCACTCCTGTTAATTTAACTTCTGAAGTCCGTCTAGCATAATTTCAGACCACAAAGACTGCAGGCTGAGCCCATCGGACATTCTTTTCAGCTGGTGTGACCAGAGTGGACAGCTCACTGGTAGAGGGCCACTTACGTCAAGGGAAACCAGATGCTTCATGAAGGAGGAAAAGCATAAGCACATAGCTGGGAATTTCAACATTCCAGTATTAACTGGTGCAGACTAAGTGTGAAAGGCTTAGAGTGGGTGGAATTCTTAAAATGTGACTAGGACAGATTTCCAACCAGCATGTAGAAAGTCCTACAAGACAGGAGACAATGCTGGATGTATTTTTAATGATCAAAATTAGGCAAGTGTGGATGTGTCAGTGGATGAACATTTCAGTGAGAGTGACAATAAGTTTTTTTTTAAATTCACTCATGGGATGCGGACATCACTGGTCAGGTCAGCACTTATTGCCCATCTTTAGTTGCCGTTGAGAAGGTGGTGATGGGCTGTCTTCTTGAACCTCAGCAGTCTATGTGCTGTAGGTAGATCCACAATGCTGTTAAAGACACTTCCAGGAGTTTGACCTAATGATGCTGAAGGAATGGCAATATATTTCCAAGTCTGTTTGGTGACTGGCTTTGAGGAGAACTTTCAGGTGGTGGAGTTCCATGTATCTGCTGCCCTTCTAGATGGAAGAGATCATGGGTTTGGAAGGTGCTGTCTCAGGAGTCTTGATGAATTTCTGCAGAGCATCTTGTAGATGATACACACTGCTGCTACTGAGTGTCAGTGGTGGAGGGAATTGATATTTGTAGACGTGCCAATCACTAATTGGTAGCATTTATGTTTAATTATAGTTTACATTCACCAATACCGACTGAAATATACTGAAGTCATGTATCTGTGGCCCCAGGTCCCTTCCCACCTTTTATTGCTACCAATAATTTAATGAACCCTGAATGTGTGAGACTGCACGTCTGGAATCTATTACATAATCAATACTTTGCATCCCCGTGTAGGGGAAGACAGGACACATACTGCCAGGGAAAAAGCCTATTGGAGAAGAATGTATGACTGTTCAAAATCTGACACCACACAAAGAGGAAGTAGTGATTATAACTGACATCTACTTGGTCTAGTAGTTGGGAATGAAGATTGAGGAGCCAATATGCCTTCAGTGGCCTGTTAAGAATGTATGATTTACTCAATCTTCAGCAGCTACTGCTTTCCATATATCAAAAAAATCCAAACAGTATTTGAGGAAGATTCTACCCAACTATCCCTGGATTCCCCTGGACTAATTCCCTATCCTGACCTGGCCCAACCAGACCCTTAAACCCTCCAATTGCTTTCCAAGCACCAGAAATCAATCCAGACCCTCCAAGTAATCCTTCAACCTGGCCCAACTGATCCCCGACCCTGACATAATTAATTTCCCTGACCTCATCAACTACCACCAGACCATCCAACTATGAAAGGGGCCGTACTGAACCTAGTATTGGGGAATGAGCCTGGCCAGGTGGTCGACGTCTCAGTAGGGGAGCAGCTCGGGAGCAGTGATCACGATTTAGTAAGTTTTAAGGTACTGATAGATAAAGATTGGTGTAGTTGTCAGGTAAAAGTGCTAAATTGGGAGAAGGCTAATTACAACAATATTAGGCAAGAACTGAAGAACAGTTTGAGGGCAAATCAACATCTGGTATGTGGGAGGCTTTCAAATGTAAGTTGTTGGGAACTCAGGATTAGCATGTTCCTTCAAGGATGAAGGATAAGCATGGCAAGTTTAGGGAACCTTGGATATCGAGAGATATTGTGAGACTAATCAAAAAGAAAAAGGAAGCATTTATCAAGGCTAGGAGGCTGGGAACACATGAAGCAAGGGTGCAATACAAGGAATGTCAAAAGAAATTTAAGCAAGGAGTCAGGAGGGCTAAAAGGAGTCATGAAATGTCATTGGCCAACAGGATTAAGGAAAATCCCAAGGCTTTTTATACATATATAAAGAGTAAGAGGGTAGCCAGGCAGAGGATTGGCATACTCAAGGACAAGGAAGGGAATTTATGTGTGGAGCCAGAGGAAATGGGGGAGATATTAAATGAATACGTTGCATCAGTATTCACCAGAGGGGAGGACTTGGTGGATGATGAGTCTGGGGAAGGGTGTGTAGATAGTTTGGGTCATGTTGAGATCAAAAGGGAGGAGGCATTCGGGGTCTTGAAGAACATTAAGATAGATAAGTCCCCAGGGCCTAATAGGATATACTCCAGAATACTGAGAGAGGCAAGGGAGGAAATTGTTGGGGCCTTGAGGGAAATCTTTGTATTCTCACTGGCTACAAGGGAGGTCCCAGAGAATTGGAGAATAGCCAATGTTGTTCCTTTGTTTAAGAAGGGTGGCAAGGATAATCCAGCTATTTACAGGCCGGTGAACGTTACATCAGTGGTAGGGAAATTATTAGAGAGGATTCTTTGAGACAGGATTTACTCCAACCTGGAAATCACTGGGCGTATTAACGAGAAGCAACATGGTTTTGGGAAGGGGAGGTTGTGTCTCACTAACTTGATTGAGTTTTTTGAGGAAGTGACGAAGATGATTGATGAGGGTAGGGCAGTGGATGTTGTCTACATGGACTTCAGTAAGGACTTTGACAAGGTCTCTCATGGCAGGCTGATACAGAAGGTAAAGTTGCACGGGGTCAGAGGTGAGCTTGCAAGATTGATAAAAAACTGGCTCGGTCATAGAAGACAGAGGGTAGCAGTGGCAGGGTGCGTTTCTGAATGGAGCGCTGTGACTAATGGCGTTCCTCAGGGATCAGTGTTGGGACCTTTGCTGTTTGTAATATATATAAATGATTTGCAGGAGAATGTAACTGGTCTGATTAGTAAGTTTGCTGATGACACAAAGGTTGGTGGAATTGCGGATAACTATGAGGACTGTCAAAGGATACAGCTGGATATACTTGGGCAGTGAGATGGCAGATGGAGTTTAATCCAGAAAAATGTGAGGTAATGCATTTTGGAAGGTCTAATCCAGATGGAAAATATACAGTAAATGGCAGAACCCTTATGAGTACTGATAGGCAGAGGGATCTGGGTGTACAGGTACACAGGTCACTGAAAGTGGCAATGCAGGTGGAAAAGGTAGTCAACAAGGCAAATGGCATGCTTGCCTTCATTGGCCAGGGCACTGAGTTTAAAAATTGGCAGGTAATGTTGTAGCTTTATAGATCCTTAGTTAGGCCATATTTGGAATATTGTGTTCAATTCTGGTCGCCACACTACCAGAAGGATGTGGTGGCTTTGGAGAGGGTACTGAAAAGATTTACCAGGATGTTGCCTGGTATGGAGGGCATTACCCATGAGGAGAGGTTGGAGAAAATTGGGAAGTTCTCACTGGAACGACAGAGATCGAAGGGCGACCTGATAGAGGTCTATAAGATTATGAAGGGCATGGACAGACTGGACAGTCAGAAGCTTTGTCAATAACTTTACCTCCATCATAAGGTCAGAGATTGGGACGTTCACTGATGATTACACAATGTTCAGCAGCATTCATGTCTCCTCGGATGCTGAAGCAGTCTGTTGTCCAAATGCAACAAAACTCTGATAACATTTAGGCTTGGACTAATAACATTTCCAACATTTGTACCACACAAGTGGTACAGATCAATGACCATCTCAAGCAAGAAAGAATCCATCATCTCTTGACATTCAATGGCATTACCATAACTGAATCCCACACTGTCAAAACATGCTGGGGGTTACCATCGACCAGAAGCCAAAGTGGACCAGCCATATGCAAACTGTTGCTACAACAGCAAGTCAGACTAGGAATCCTGCAGCAAGTAACTCACCTTCTGACTCCCTAATGTCTGTCCGTCATCTACAAGGCTCAAGCCTTGAAGTTGCTGGAACATTCCTGGATGTGTGAAAGTCCAACAACATTCAAGTTGCTCAGCACCATTAAGGCCAAAATAGCTTTCTTGATTGTCACCCCATCCACCACCTTCAACATTCAATCCCTTCATCACTGACACACAATGGCAAAAATGTCACCATCTACAAGATGTACTGCTGTAACTCATCAAGTCTCCTTTGACTCTACCACCTAGAAGAGAAAGGGCAGCAGACATATAGGAGTACCAGAAATCACTTCAGCTCTTACTGCCTGCCGTCAGCATATGTAGGAATGATTTACATGTCAATACATAACCTGAGATAACAAGGTGTAGAGCTGGATGAACACAGCAGGCCAAGCAGCATCAGAGGAGCAGGAAAGCTGACGTTTCGGGTCTAGATCCTTCTTCAGAAATTCTCCTGCCCTCTCCTGCCTTCTCCTGCCCCATCGAACTCATCTCCACTTATCTCACAGCAATACATAACCTGTTTTTCCATGTTATGTACTCATCTTCCTTAGCCATTAAGCCCTGGAATTGGACTTGAACTCAGAGGCAGAGGTATTACACACTGTGCCACAAGGCTTTCATGCTGTCCTCAGTCCACAGTTTATAGAGCAATTGAATTTAGAAGTATTCTGTGAGAAATGTCTGCTATAAAGCTGTCTTGAGGCAGCAACTTTGAAATATAAAACATTGCAACATTTAATGGGGCGGGGGGGGAGGTTTATGGATGTTATTATGAATGATATGGAATAGCTGTTAGCCATGCCTGCAAGGTGTTTACTGTACTGATAGGAAATAGCTACCTCATCAAGTGTGGATCTGGTTTTCGTTGGGAATAAACAAAAGCATAAAAAGAAAGATGTAAAAATAGAACCTTGAATAGTAAAGCCTCATTGGCAGAAGAGAAGCATTAGTGTTAGATTTATATTAGACAGCATAATTTATGAGTCAGATAGCAGAACAATTGAATATCACAAAAAATTAGGAGCCATTTTGAACTATTTGTACTGAGTTATAATCAACCTAAAATTCAAAGCAAAAATCACCAGAGCATTTCAGTACCTGCAAACTTAGGAGCATAATAGTTTGAAAGAATTTTTATAACTGCATAGTATAAAAGTGGTAGATGTGATTGCATGTCATATACTACTTTTTCCAGTAGTTACTCCAAGTACATTGGTTTTCTGTTTTTTTCTCTCCAAGAACATGTAGGAGCATAGATCAAAGAAATTCTGGTGCAGCACATTTATCTGCCCAGTAACATCAATGTCAATAGGTTGATCTTTTTAGACATTAGTGTCAAAAAAAGCCTTAGTTTATTTTGAGTTTATCCTGTTTTCAACTTTAACTGAGTGAGAAAATGCAAACTGCCGCAAAATATCTAAATAGCACAACAAGAGTGAAGAAGAAGGTGGGGGAGGTGACAAATGTGCGTGGTATATTAGGAGCACTCAGAACTCTGGAAGCTGCTGCTGGGTAGTTTTCCAAATCCCTGCTTAACAATGCACTAGAATCTTGACCAGACTGCGTGCCTCAAGAAGTTGAAATATATTGTTTGCTCACAGTCAGGATGCTGCGATATGGTTATTCCATTTGCAAAGGACATATTGCACAGTGGATGGAAGATTTGTAAGCCACATTTATGAAAACGAAAACTAGCTTTTTGCTGGTTTTTATACAATTGCATATTTGCTTTGTAAACCTGTGGTTATTAAGGAAGTGTCCATGAGCGATTGTGAGTAGATAGCCTGAACTGCACGACTTGGATGAAGTGGAACTCAACCCCCTTCTGAAATACATCAACACATTTCATCAATTGACTTTCTGAAAGTAGAGAAAGGGATGCAGCATTCAATATGTTTTTTATCCCCTGTTTTGTTACTGACTTATGCAATTGGAATAGATACAATATCCAGTAGAGCTGCTGATACGTTAAGATGAGGGGATGTTGCCACACATGCCCTAGTTCAATGTGCTCTTTTCGCAAGTAGCTTAGGTAGGAAGTGGGATACCACAAAAAGAACCATGTGACCTCAGTGAGCGATAATACAATGCTACAGCGCTGACAGGAAGTACTGACACATGGCATAAAGAACCAAGATTAACATCTGCAACCCTCCCTCTCATGCAGAGTTTTTCAAAAACAACAGTGTTTGCCTTTAAATCCTAAAGCATTTAACATCTTTTGGATCATATTCTGCCTGAACATTTTTGTGTAACTCCTTTGTCCTTTAGAGTCTCCTATCTTTTTTCCATTTTTGAGTGGTTTACATTTCGAGCACCTTCCAAAAACTTTGCTTCCTACTTTTGATATTTAACAGCTTAGAGACAGTATATGGATACAAGTTTTTGTTCTTCTTATAGTAAAACAGAATGTCGTAACTAGAACACCAGACTATGTTCCATGTTGCTTTGTAATCCCAAACAGTTTCTGATGGATTGGAATGTACAATTAAAAGAGACAAGAGGGTATCGGATTAAATGCCACATCACCAAACAAATAAAAATCTTCATTTAAACTTCTCATGTTGTTATGACTATCTGTTATCTAAAATATTAACTTATAATATAATTGATTGTACATATCTATATATGCCTTGAAACTTTTGGAAAGAGCATTTCACTAAACAAAAGGCTCTGGCTACAGCAGCAATGCTGTCACTTTCATAAGGTTGAAGCTGCTTGAAAGGAGCTGCTGAGACTGTAACACTTTCAGAGGGAGGTCACTTGACCAATGTTTGTTGCTAAGAAAAATATATTTGAGATTTGACAAAGAGACTCTTAGATGACTTGTCCCAAGAAGAATAACTTTTGCTCTCTATTTCTTTGATTTCCCTTCCATTCAAGTTTGCAATATCAGAAACCCGTTGAAAGACCTCAGCTCCGTAAGTGAATGGTTTCTAAAGGACAATTCAAAATTAACACCATTATCTTCAGAAAAGCAATTTCAGCCAGCCATAACTGATCCTTGAAGACACATTAGTGCCAATAGTTTGTGCAAAGTGAATTTGGCTATAATCCACCGTCTGAACAATCTGAATATTTTTATTTCTGAATTTAATTGTAACTTAGACAAAGTGTTTTAAGATAATTTTCTGTTGATTTGTTTTTATTTTTTCAGTCTTGTGTGTGCATGTTTGCACACCCGAGTGTACACAGTTGAAGCCTTTTATTATCTGTGTGTGTATAAATTTTGTCTGCAAAAGATTCTTTATTTGTTACATAAAAGTCTGGTTGCCTTCTTTTTGATATGACTGGCAATTATACCTCCCTTCTTGAGTACAAACTTTGCTGTAACCAATGGTGGAGTGGGACAAGGAAAACAATAGTTTGCCCTCCTAATTTGGTCATGGCAACTTATGTTAATGGAAAAAAGTGTTGATAGCCTATAATTTATCAAAATATACAATTAGTCACATGCAGTGAGAGCGTGCTGAAAGACCATTGTTAGAAATTTAATGAAGCACATATTCAGATTATAAATACTGAAAAATTATCCTTTTCAAAAGTACATGGCCTGGTTTTAATGTGCCTGGAAAAGTTATTGCTTCTATCATTCTAGTAAAACAAACTATAAAGTTACTGTCTGTAAAGTTAATAAAGCCTGACAACACACATAGATTAATCATGCATCATGATCCCCGTGGCCTGCAGGTAACAGGCAAAATTTTGTTTCTTACTCCTTTAAATGATTGAAATGTATAGCCGTTGCTAAGCATGCTATTGAGAGGCTCTGCTTGCAAAATTATGAAAGGATAACTAAACTTTAAGCCAGCCTGCACTGCTTAAAGCCAGTTTGCACTTCTAAAATGGCAGGTGCATTCTGACTGTAGCAGGTGCCAGAATTGGTTTCATAAGAGTGCGTGATTAAGTAATTTGCGGAACACCTACTATCTGTCCACAAAATTGATCCTGAGCTTCCGGTTGCCTGCCACTTTAACACATCACACTGTGCCCTGGCCAATATCTCTGTCTCAGGCTTGCTGCAGTGCTCCAGCAAGGCTCAGTGCAAGATGGAAGAGCAACACCTCATTTTTGACTTGGGGAGCCTGCATCCTTTAGGGCTCAATATGGAGTTCAATAATTTAAGGGCCTGGACACTTTCTTTCATGTCCTTTACCCATCCCCACATATTTCACCTACTTATGATCCCTTTTATCAGCTTTTCTTTCTTCTCCCTGCCTCACCATTATCCATCCCTTTGTCTTTTAATGCCTACTGCTGTTCTTTCTCTCTGGGCTCCATCTCCACCTATCCCATACTCCTCTTCCATTTCCGTACCATTCCCTGTCTTTGGTATACATGTTAACCTTTTCCCAGCTACTACCAGTTCTGAAGAAGAATTACTAGACCCAAAACAGTACCTCTGCTTTCCCTCCACAGATGCTGCTACATCTGCTGAATTTTTGTTTTCACTTCAGGTTTCCAGTTTCTGCAATTCTTTGTTTTTTTTCTAAATGGGCAGACAGTGTATCTAAAATGTTATGACACTGCACTGGAGGTCTTGGTCTAGGAGGTACACAGGAGAAGAGATGTAATAAATCCAGAAGGTGTAAGGAAGTAACTCTCAGAAGGGTTTGGGAGAAGACAGCCAGGGTAGTCCATGTAAGGGATCTAGCACCAAGGGCCTGGATCCAGTGCTGCAAAGCATTCATTAAATTCACATGAGTGGTCAAGATCAGTGAATAGCAGTAGGGGAAAGGCAAGCCTGCTGGTCCTAATCCTGATGAAGGAAATGATACTTGTCATTATTGGAATGACTATGACTACAGAAGTGGCAATTGCCTCGACTGAACCCACTGAAGAAGACAGTGTGTTCATACCATTTCTCTGTCATCCCACAATGATTCACAAACTGCTGATGACTTAAGCATGCATTCTTGCTTTACCTGTCTGCTTTCATCATAATTGTACATTTCTCCTTTCAGATATCCAAGAACACCAACATGACTGGGCAGTGGCAGAACCAAAGAAGGAGATGCTATAATAAAAAAGGGATACCATTTCTCATTCTGACACTCAGCCAACAACTCAGCTGCTGAAACTGTTTGTTGTCTGGAAGGTAGCATACAGGTGGGATCTAGAGGTTTACAGGGATATGGGCCAAAAGCAGGCAAATGGGACTCATTTAGTTTGAGAAAATTGTTCACATGAATGATCTGGACCAAGGGGTCTTTTTCCATGCTGTATGACTCTATGGCTCTATGAGACAGTGGGCATTAGTGGCCTGCAGCCAGGGCAAGGATGGCACAGGTATTTGTTGACTGTTGGTTGAGGTTACATGTAGGTTCTATTACAAAGGTCTCTGATAAAGACCTCAGTGAGAAGATAAAAAAAAAGGATGATGGGTATGTAAACTGCAATGCTTAGTGTTTTGTCAGGCCTGCCAAAAACCCTTGGTCACTGTTCTAGAACATGGAAGTGCCCCGTACCAATTTGGTGCAAGTTTTATTTTCTTTATTCATTCACGGGATGAGGGCATTACTGGCTAGACAGCATTTGTTGCCCATCCCTAATTGCCCAGAGGGTAGTTATAAGTCAACCACATTGCTGTACGTCTGGAGTCACATGTAGGCCAGACCAGGTAAAGATGGCCAATTTCCTTCCCTAAAGGACATTAGTGAACCAGATGGGTTTTTCCTGACAATCGGCAATGGTCATCGTTAGACTCTTAATTCCAGATTATTATTGAAATCAAATTCCACCAGCAGCCATGGCGGGATTCGAACGTGGGTCCCCAGAACATCTGGGGTCTGGGTCTCTGGATTAACAGTGCAGCGATAATACCACTAGGCCATTGCCAGCAATAATACCACTAGGCCATTGCCTTTCCCTGTCTGGGTACAGAGATCGGAACTCAATTATACACAGGATAGAACTGATATTTATGAACCCAACCAGGTTGCAGTGTCTGATGGCTGATGTATCAGTTTCCATTGCAGCACAACCAGAAGCCACTTGATGTCTGGTTGCTGGTTTGGAATCTCAGATTAAAGTCATGCTGCCATGAAACTGAGAGTGGTCTCACCACGGCTACAGATATCAATGTTCAAAGGGGATTACAAGGTGTCACAGCAGTCCAGTGATTGTTTTCTCAAATACACTGCTAGGATTGCTGAAGCATCGCTCTGGGAGAATGACAATGCTTCACAGAACAGAAACCCATCTCAAGATGAAGCATTCATGCTGTCAATCCGACGGTGCCCTTTCTGTGATCTGTTTGATGGGCAGCCTGGACTGCCCTCACCCATACTGAGGTAGCCCCTCCAGAGCCAGACTAGAGCCAGAGCTCCTTGTGGTCATCCTCCATCTGCAGTCTCCCACATTGAAAGTTAATAACCTTCCACCAGCCAAGCTGCATCCACTGGGAAGTAGAACTATGTTTGAATAGTGCGACAGGCAAAGATGATAAGTGACTTTCACATGGGATTGTTTTTGATATTTGACTTATATGGTTGGTTTAGAATGGAATTGGAGTTACAGTCTGTGGTACTACAGTTGGGAGAGCTGATCACAGACTGCCTAACCAGAAATGATAGCCTCCCTTCTTTCTTCTGCTCTTCTCCTCCTTAGTTGCTCGTCATATATCCTCTCCAGTACAAAGGCAGTATTCTCATAACGATGCAGCAGTGCAGTAGACCACAGCAAATTGTTACACCCACCTCTGGTGGTTACTGCACAACTCTTCCAGAACAGTCAGGTGGCTGGACTCTCCAATCGTCTGCTCATTGTCATTTTGTGTGGCAGCACTGCTTTCACTATGTGCCTGCTACTCACGCTAGAACAATGAGACAGTGGTTTCTAGTT
Organism: Rhincodon typus; assembly: GCF_021869965.1. NCBI lineage: Eukaryota > Metazoa > Chordata > Chondrichthyes > Orectolobiformes > Rhincodontidae > Rhincodon > Rhincodon typus. Next base: position 35,316,692 of record NC_063333.1, on the reverse strand, counting down.
TGTCATGATGGCAGAAATGCAGTCAATACAGTGAACTGCCACATGTTTGCTGTCAGGGCACTTGTCATTGACTTGAACGATACAGTACATATGGGCCTCCACCAGCTGGATGTTGACAGAATGGTATCTCTTCTATTTGTCAGACATAGAAAGGACATGTTGTGCCAACCAAGTGACCAGTGTAAATACACTCTGTACCTTGGGCAAATCTCAGAAAGCCTGTACTCAATCCAGCTGCTTTCCCTGGACAGTGAAATGCATTCATCTGTTTTTATTACAGAGAGAGTCCATATCCTTCCTGACACACCTGTGAATGGCAAGCTGCAAAAGATTGGATACAGCACGTGCTTCAGCCTGGAAAGAGTCTGATAGATAAATGTCTGTCGCCATGGTCACATTCACTTTGACTGCTGTGCACATCCTGCTTGAACTCTACACTTTGGACTGGAACAGGTTCCAGATTTCAGTCAGCATCTCCTTAATGAAGCAGAAGCATCAGACATGCGTGTTTCTCACTTGAAAGGGATGAGAGAATTGCTGCCTGAACACCCTGGCCAGAAGTGGATTTCCACTGAGAATACTTCTCTCCCTCCTCTATCTTAAAGCAGCTTGTCCCTCTCTGTGTCACCATCCTGTCATTCCCCCATCATACTGCAGGTCAAGGGGCATAGAAACTATAACATCTTTATCTGCAACCAAGTGATATTAATGGGCTTGTGATGACAGAACTAAGCTCCTTAGCATGTGCCACATCAATGTTCCTTATTCACTTTCATTAATAGCTCATTGAAACAGATTCATTTAAATAGTGCTGGTTGGTAGGGGGAGGCACAGAGTAGGGGCTGTGGTGGTGATGGGGATAACTGACCCATCCTACAACTGCCAGCTTGTTCAGTTGTGCAAGGTTAAGACAAGGCATTAGTTAGAGGATCAGGTCAAAAAAGGACAATTAACATCAAATCAGTGTTAGATGTTGACTGATGTCACATTATGCCAACTCTGCATACTTTTCACTGCACCCATGCTGCACTGCACTGACATCCTTACCATGGACAGCTGCCATATGTAACTTCAGAAATGCACGCCACTGATGCTATTTTGGCTTGAAATGGCACTGGAGCAGCAAAAATTCTTGTGTTATGACTGACATTACGATGAGAAGCTTTGGCCAGAATTTTACCAACCTCATGGCAGTAAATTTAAGGAAGCCATCTCCTCTTTCATAGCACTCGACATGGAGATGGCCTCCCCTTCATCCTGCTGCCTCGGCAAAGACCACTACTATTGGAGGCATTGCCAAGGTTGCCCTGCTGCTGGCTCTTTGATGTAGCTCTGGGATGCACGTTGCCACCTTCAATTGGATGCCAGTACCAGCAGTTTGTCACTGGCAAAATGTCATCCAATGGGACCTGCTGGCATGGAATTGGATTTCTCTTTCAGCTTAGTAGTGGGACAACTTTGATCCTGTCCTTTTAAGTCATTTTCTTCAAACTTATCCCTAAAAAGCAGTAACAATGAAACTATAGTGATGAACGTATATAGAATGCTTTGCGAGATGGGAAAGCAAACCAGGAGAAAGCTAAGTGAAACGTGTCCATAATTTTGTTTTTAAAACTTGATGACAGGGCACAAGCGTGCAATTATTAACCACATTGTATTAAACTGCCGGTCAGTGTGTCCTTCCCGATCAGTGCAGGAAATCACCCACTGAGGCTGGTGAGATACAATGCAACAATTACCCAACTGTTTCAAGCTTTTGAAGCATAACTGAACCAATTTTGGAAGGGAAACTACACAGCCACATTTGACCTTTCACAAAAATCCAGTGAAGTGTTCTGATTAAAAACATGATCTGGCTAAAGTGAATCTGCATTCAGTGGAAAGCAGAATGTTTAATTTCTCTTCAATAATTCAGTTTTCTGTGGTACGGGGGCAGACTGTGTTTATAGTATTCCATTTTTGATGAACATTAGTAGGAACATGTGGAATCATAGAGATGTACAGCACAGAAACAGACCCTTCAGTCCAACTCGTCCATGCTGACCAGATATCCAAAATTAGTCTCACTTGCCAGCATTTGGCTCATATCCCTCCAAACCCTTCCTATTCATACACCCATCCAGATGCTTTTTAAATGCTGTAATTGTACCAGCCTCCACCACTTCCTCTGGCAGCTCATTCCATGCATGCACAACCCTCTGTATGAAAACATTGCTCCTTAGGTCCCTTTTAAATCTTTCCCCTCTCACATTAAACCTATGCCCTTTAGTTTTGGACTTACCCACCCCTGGGAAAAGACCTTGTATATTTATCCTATCCATGCCCCTCATGATTTTATAAACCTCTATAAGGTCACTCCTCAGACCCCACTGCTGCAGGGAAAATAGCCCCAGTCTATTCAGCCTCTCCCTATAGCTCAAACCCTCCAACCCTTGGAATATCCTTGTAAATATTTTCTGAACCCTTTCTGGGACACCAGAATTGCACACAGTATTCCAAAAGTGGCTTAATCAATATCCCGTACAGCCGCAACATGACCTCCCAACTCCTATACTCAATGCACTGACCAATATGGGAAAGCATACCAAATGCCTTCTTCACTATGTGAAAGACCATGTTTTCCATAGTTAAAAGCACATTGGAATAGTTGACTGTATCAATAAATGGATTTGTACAAAATATCTATACTGAAACAGAGAACATCTAAATTGGCC
>NC_063333.1:35279609-35313478 GCF_021869965.1 Rhincodon typus | reverse complement strand
TATCTTTAGGGAAAGAATTTGAGGATTTTGACCCAACAGGCTTGGAGGGGAACTTGCAGGTCATGATGTTCTCATTTATCTGCTGCCCTTGTCCGTCGTGATGTAAGTGGTTGTTGGCTTGGAAGGTGGGTGTCTAAGGAGTCTTGGTGAATGTCTTGTCATTACTGAGCATCAGTGGTGGAGTAGATGATTGTGGATGTAGCGCTGATGAAGCGGGCTGCTTTGTCCTGGATAATGTCTAGCTGCTTTAATGTTACTGGAGCTGCACTCATCCGGGCAAGTTGGGAGAATTCCATTACAATCCTGACACTCTCCTTAATGATATCAAAACTTTCCAAATGCTTATTGATATCCCCATTAATGTTTCTGAAATCGCACCACTGGTTATTAAATTAACCAGTGTAAGGTTACTAGTATTATCAAGTTACCCTTGATGGAACAAATGTCACACTTGTCAATCTTCACTGCTCTGACACCTCTTCTACACAAGGAAAATTGGAAGATTTTATACCAAGCTCTTTCAACGTTCCCCTGGCAACCTTGCAAACTAGCCAATGTGAGCTCAAAGTATTAGCCCATCTTTCCCAAACACCCTCATCTCTCTGCTTTGACCAAAAATTTCATCAAATTGTTTCTTTCTCTTATTAAAATAATTAATTGACACTCGTGCATTAATGTTATCCTAAAATTGAAACTATGAAATGCCAATTTTACAGCACAGTGTAATTGATCATAGAATTCCTAGTGTGAAAAAGGGCCATTTGGCCCAGCAAGTCCACGCCGACTATCTGAAGAGGCACTCTGCCACCCCCCACAAATCCCTGTAACTGTGCATTTGCCATGGCTAATCCACCTAACCTATACATTCCCTGGACACTAGGGCAATTTAGCATGACCAATCCATCTAACCTGCACATCTTTGGACTGTGGGAGGAAACCCAAACAGACACAAGGAGAACATACAAACTCCACACAAACAGTCGCCTGAGGAGTGGGTAATTGAAACCGGATCCCTGGCACTGTGAGGCCACTATTGCTTATCATAACTCCTGTTTTTTGCGTGGGTAGGTTGCCATGTTGCCAGTAACATCATTGATGCAAGTCCTGCTAACCAAATTGTTGACATACACAAGTTTTTTTTTAAGATAACCAGGTGTAGAGCTGAATGAACACAGCAAGCCAAGCAGCATCAGAGGAGCAGGAGAGCTGACGTTTCGGGTCTAGACCCTTCAGAAAATGATTTTCTGAAGAAGGGTCTAAACCCGAAACATCAGCTCTCCTGCTCCTGTGATGCTGCTTGGCCTGCTGTGTTCATCCAGCTCTACACCTTGTTATCTCAGATTCTCCAGCATCGGCAGTTCCTACTATCTTTAACAAGTTTTTTTTTTTTTTTTAAAAAGTGTGACGAGTATTTTTGAAGAATTCTGAAAAGAAGTATACAACACAATGGTTACTTAGGAGTAGGCTGTTTAGCCCCTCGAGCCTGTTCCACCATTCAGTGAGATCAGAACTATTCTGAAGAAGAGTCACTGGACTTGAAATTTAACTCTGCTTCTTTCCACAGATGCTGCCAGACCTGTTGAGTTCCCCAAAATTCCTATTAGAAAGTAGTTTAGCTGTAGTATCTTGCTAAACATGTTTTAATTTTTCCAAGTCTTTGATTTTTTGAGCTATTTTGAACTACTGAATACTTAAGTCCTAACAAAACAAAAACTGAGTAGTTTTACTGGTACTGTATTGATTGAATGGTAAAGTGCAGACTTTGTTTTAATAAGTGTCATCTTCCCAGAAAGTGTACGTTTCGATGAACCAGATCCTGTATGTTGTTTCTATAAGGGTTATATCACAGTTAATGATTTCTTTTCTTTTCCATCATTGTCTAGGGAGTTGTTGAGTAGCCAGCATTCAATAGGCATGATCGTCGAGATGATCCACACTGCTAGCCTTGTGCATGATGACGTTATTGATGGGTCAGATACTCGACGGGGTAAAATTACTGTAAATAAAATCTGGGGAGAGAGAAAGGTGAGTGTGACTGCTTTGCTCATGAAGAATTGGTTCATAGTCCTAGACTGAACCAGCAGAAGTAATTTCTATCTACCTGACATATTCCCGTGATATCTTAATTGACTCAGCCTTTAAATTGGATTCCTTGGAATTTATAAAGTTATTTTAATTTCTTTTAATTTAACTCTTTGAAGATTCTGGAAAGTGTTGAAAAACCATGCTATTCTCCGTGTGCTGGTATAAGGCATGGTACCCAAATCTGGTCTTTGTACTCTGGTGTGGTCCATCCAATGCTTTAGTTATCAGTCACTTCTACTACTTCTTTGTATTCTGATCCTCTATACAGACTTGTTATTCAGCCTGTTGACAATCTACTCACACTATTTGTACTTATCTTTTGACACTCTTAATTACCTGGAATTATCTTGCTATCATCTCTATGCCCATAAAATTTGTGTCCGTGTGCTTCCCTCTGCTTCACCCTGATGAAGGAACAGCACTCTGAAAGCTTGTGATTTCAAATAAACTGTTGGACTGTAACCTGGTGTCATGTGGCTTCTGGCTAGATAGAAAGGTCAGCATTCTTTGGTGGACTTTGATATGATTTATTATTGTCACATGTACTGCGAGTGAAAAAGTATTGTTTTGCATGCTATCCAAGTAAATCATGCCTTACCTAAGTACATCAGGGTAATACAACAGAGCACAGAATATAGTATTACAGCTACAGAGAAGGTACAGATAAAGATCTTAATATGAGAGGTCCATTTATAGGTCTGGTAACAGTAGGGAAGAAGCTGTTCTTGAATCTGTTTCATGTGTTTTCAAACTTTTTTGCATCTTCTGCCCAATGGAAGAGAATATAACCAAGGTGGGAGGGGTCTTTGATTATGTTGGCTGCTTTCCTGAGGCAGTGGGAACTGTAGATGGAGTCAGTGGAAAGAAAGCTGGTTTGCATGATGGACTGGGCTGCATTCACAACTCTTAATTTCCTAGGGTCTTGGGCACAGCAGTTGCCATACCAAGTTGTGGTGCATCTGGAATAGGATGCTTTCTATGGTGCATCTCTTAAAATTGATAAGAGACTGGCAGTGGTTCTAACTTTTTACCATTTTAAGAAGTGCCTTTATTTTTGTTCCCAGGTCAATAGCCTGACACTTGCCTGCGTTGAAGTCAATTATCAGGTTTTGATCATTCACTTAATCTATTCATACCTCTGCAACTCTGTCCATCAGTACTGCATGCAATTCAACTTGTCTTTCTACCCTGGAAAACATGGTTGTGCAGCTTCCTGTCTCATGGTCTCAAGTGATTAACAAGTATAATGATTTGGTTGAGTCTTTGCGAGGCATCACAAGTCATAACCCGTCCATTGGAGTACCTGCCCATATACTTCATCTATTCCTTAACCGTCAATCAATTTACTAACCAGGTCAATAATCTGCCTCCATTCTATGTGCTTCAACTTTACCTAAGGGACTTCCATCAAATGACTTCTGGAAGTTCATTACATATGATTTAAAACATTAATTTATATTAGTCACTACGTCAAAAACCTCAGCCATATTGGACGTAATCTATCTTGCACATCCACGTAAGCATTCCGTTCAGCTAAAAATTCTGAAGGTGTTTCGTCGCCTTGTGTATTGATTCTAGTGACTTCCTGACAAGCGATGTTAAGCTAGCTGACCTAATTTTATAGTTTCCCCTTGTGCTACTTTTTAAAAAGTGGTTTTTACACAATTCTCTCATCCACGGCGATGGTAGTGGAATAAAGAATTTGTGGAAGATTATAAATAGAACAACAGTAATGTTCTCACCTATTTCCTCTGATCCTTTTTCTTTCACTCTTTAGTGTCAAAACTTTCTTTGTTGCCATTATTTTATATAACTCTAATTTGCTGGGTACCCCCATCCCTGATTTTAATGTCTACTTTCCTTAGTATGCAATCCCTTTGTCTACTAGAATTGTTAATAGTGAATATTTAATATATTCAGCACTTGCTGTGGTCTCCTTTGCTGTCAATCTATTAGTATTATTCCCAATTAAATGGGGAGGCAATGGCCTCGTGGTATTATCGCTGGACTGTTGATCCAGAGACCCAGATAACATTCTGGGGACCTAGGTTCAAATCCAACCACAGCAGATGGTGGAATTTGAATTCAATAAATATCTGGAATTAGAATCTAATGATGACCATGAATCCATTAGTCAATTGTCGGAATATCCTTCACTAATTCCTTTTAGGGAAGGAAGCTGCCATCCTTACCTGGTCTGGCCTACATGTGACTCTAGACCCACAGCAATATGGTTGACTCTGGACAATTAGGGATGGGCAATAAATGCTGCCTAGCCAGCGCTGCCCTCATCCCATGAATGAAGGAAAAAAAATGGTAACTTCTGGTTCAGCAGATATGACTTGCATTATGAGGTATCAAAAGCTTTTGAGGAAGATGGAGGAAGGAAACAGGAAAACTACTTTTTTGTAATAGAAATAGTATATAGTGATTTTTGTTTTAGGAAGTAAAATGTAGTTGGTAAAACTATTCGTGTTGTGCTCTCTTGACATGTTTCTGGCTAAGCTATTTTAAAATATGCAGATTTTATAGGAGCACCTCATTGCTTGCCTTAGTGAGATTTGTTTTTAAATACCTGGGTTTTAACATTTTATGCACACAGTGTGAACTGGTATAAGGACGACAACTACACTCTCCAAACCCATGACCTCTACCACCCAGGACAAAGGCAGCACATAGATGGCAGCACATAGATGGGAGCACCTCTAGCTTCAGGTTCCCTTCTCTCTTCCACACCATTCTCACTTGGAACTACATTGTAATTCTGTCATTGCCTCCAACTCTGCATCAAGATCTAGAAGCTCTTCTGACAGCACTAATCTCCACTGACTGCAGTGGTTCAAGTGGCTCATCAGCCCTCTCCCAAGAGTAAACAAGGATGTTCAGTGAATGCTGGGCTAGCCAGCAAGAGGCACATCCCAGAAATGAATAAAATAAAACCCTTTGTATTCAATGGGACAAACAATGTGTCTCTTTCGCCAATGAAATTTGAATAGTAGAGAAATAACTAGGAACAACTGAATGAGACTAAATTCAAGGTGAATAAATTCAATATCAAAGTAGATGGAGAAAACGAAATGGAGTAAAGAAGTGGGCAAAAGGAAAATGTAATTTTTCTTTCCTACTTGGTATAGGACAGCATAAGTTACAGTATTTACTCAATACATTAATGGGAATGCAAAACAAAAACTACTTACTGAAAACACTGCCCTGGGAAACAGTTTTGTGTGCCGCCCTGACTCAGGAAACTATCAATAAATAAAGTTGTTGCATACACATGAACTGTTTTATCCCTGCTTCTATTGTGCATCATTCAGTGAATTTTCATTGCAGGCTATTTTGGCTGGAGACTTTGTTCTCTCTGCAGCCTCCGTGGCCCTTGCTCGTCTTGGTAACAACACTGTAGTATCCGTTTTTACTCAAGCAATTGAAGACTTGGTGCGAGGTTAGTTTAAAATTAATTTGAAGGCATTAAACAGTCTTAATGGTTGATGCTTTGTGAATTAAACCTTTACTTTCCTGTTTAGGGGAATTTATGCAGCTGGGTTCCAAAGAAAATGAGAATGAAAGATTTGGGCATTACCTTGAGAAAACATTCAAGAAGACTGCAAGCCTCATAGCAAACAGTTGTAAAGCAGTATGTACGTTCTTAAAGCAATTGGAATTATAGCCTGACAAATTATGGTGGAATATAAAATACATTTTGTGATATAAAATATGCCTTATTACATGCATCACTTGAGAGAAATTTGTAGCCTAATAGCTACAATTAATTGGTTCAGAAGTGTATTTTAAAATACTTAATGCAAATATTCAGGAATTGATTTTTATATTAAAGCTACACTGTTGCTTTGTCTGACCTAAAGTATTAAAGATATTTTAAAGATTATAACAGGGATTGAGTTTTGAAATATATTTACTTAGTATTTTTACTTAATATACTTCCTTTTAAACTTCTCTGTTGTCCCTCCCATTTAAGGTAGTATCCTGAACAAATCCACAGGTTATATTAAATCTCTAGTACCTTTCTGAAGTGGCCAATGACTGTAGTTATTCATAGCTGAGCCTGAACCTCATGAACTTAATGAAAAAACTGATTTGGACGTCCAAAGTTCTGGACCAATGGTACAAACACAAATGCAGCTCTGGCTTGCATCCATTAAGTCAACCTAGATTAGGAATTGAATTGGTCTGAGAATAGAGGGTTATGGGGAAAAGGCAGGGAAGTGGACATGAGGGGGTTCAGATCAGCCACGAACCTGTTGAGCAGATAAGAGGGGCTGAACAGCCTATGCCTATTGCCATTTCTCTTACGGTCTATGATTTTTAAACTATTAAAATATTTTACAGTATACTGGAGATAAAAAATGTTTCAGCCTGCAGACCTCATGAGAGATGATTGCACCTAAAATAGGTGGGCAAAGCAGATCAAATTTATGACATTTGAATTGACAGTTTGGTTGCTTGAGTGAAATCATTAAAAACAGATCTGGATCTGAAAATTCTTGGCTTTATCAAGAACAAATCAAGTAAGTTTGTTTTTTTTTTTTTTTTTGAAATAAAGGTTTCCATTCTTGGTAATTGTGATCCAGACGTCCAGGAAATTGCATACCAATATGGAAGAAATATCGGGATAGCTTTTCAGGTACTGTAAAGACTATGTTCAACGCATTGTGACTTTCCTGGAACAAGATACCCTGTTGTAGTGTCCATTTCTTAAAACTTATTTGTTTCAGTTGGTAGATGATGTGTTGGACTTCACCTCCTGTGCTAATCAGTTAGGAAAACCTGCTGCTGCTGACCTTAAGCTTGGATTGGCAACAGGCCCAGTATTGTTTGCTTGCCAAAAGGTAACATGAACGTACATATAAATAAAATTGCTTTATTAGATTTTTTTTTGTGGAAACAGTTAACTGTTGTAGAGACACAGTTTTAAAACTTGCTTCATTCTGGAGAATAAAGCCTGGGATTATGAAATTGTTTTATGAAAAAAAATTGCAACAAATATTTTCTGCAATTTTGTTTCACAACAATGTAACGAGTTAAACCATTACTGAATCTGACATGAATCATTGGTAAACTGTGACATAGAAGGTCTTGCCATTTTTAAAACTCTGTTCACAGGATGTGGGTGCTATTGGTCAGCACTTACTGTCCTTGGTGGTGAGCTGCCTTTTTTGAACCACTACAGTCCACATAACTGATGTACGCCCACAATTCTGTTAAGAAGGGAGTTTCAAGAATTTAACCCTGTGACAATGAAGAAACCGCAACTGTAGTTCCAAGAGAGGATGACATGTGGCTTGGGGGTGAACTTGTAAATGGTGGCATTCCTATACGTTTGTTGCCCTTATGGTGGTGGAGGTTACAAGTTGAAGGTGCACTTGAAGGAGGCTTAAGTTAGTGCAGTGCATCTTTTAGATGGTACACACTGCTGCACTACAGTAGTGGAGAGAGTGAATGTTAAAGATGATGTATGGAGTGCTTTAGGTAGAATCTCAGGATCTGAAGATATTTTAAAAAAATCTTCAGCCAATTAAGTACTTTTTCTTCTTGAATTGCAGTCACTGTTGTACTGTTTATTCAATGCAATTGCAGTGGCATTAAATGAAGGATATATAGAGTCCTGGACACCAGGGTTAATTCCCTGGCTCATCTGCAAGTCAGCATTAATGATTCTTTTATATTCACATTAGAAGACGAATGGGACCTGGCTTATTGCACCTCTGTAACAATACATCATATTGTAGAGTAGCTGATTTAGTTCATATGCTCAAGTCCTGGAATGGGATTAAACTCCCAAGTGCTACCAGTTGAATGATGGTTGCCATGTGATTGTTAACATTTTGCAACATAATAGCTGCTATTGAAAACCAGTTAAGATGAACAGAAGATGGTAGGGCTAATAATTTGGTTTTAAGCATCCAAAATGCAAATCACATGGCTATGAAACCATGGCTAAATAAAATTAGTGATGGAAATTTTAGCCTTAGTCAGGAAAAGGCAGTAGATAACAGTAAAGTCATTGGACCAGACTCCAGTCAATACTCTCGGATATTGGGTTCAAATCCCACCATGGCAGCTAATGGAATTCAAACTTAAAAAAAGCTAGCTCTGTCATTCAGTATCTCTGCACCACAGCACTGTTGTGGTGCAGAGTCAGAGCTGTACAGCATGGAAACGGACCCTTCGGTCCAACTTGTCCATACCAACCAGATATCCTAAATTAACCTGGTTCCATGCGCCAGCATTTGGTCCATATCCCTCTAAACCCTTCCTATTCACTTATGCATCCAGATGCTTTTTAAATATTGTAATTGTACCAGCCTCCCACTTCCTCGGACAACTTTAATTCCATGCGTACGCCAGGCTCTGTGAAAAAGTTGCACCTTGACTCCCTTTTCAAATCCCCCCTCCCCCCCCCCACCCCCCCACCTAAACCCACGCCATCTAGTATTGGACTTGCCCAACCCAACGAAAAGAAGTTGGCTAGTCACCCTCTCCATGCCCCTCATGATTTTATAAACCTCAGGAAAAATAGCCCCAGCCTATTCGCCCTCTCTATAGCTCAAACCCTCCAACCCCGGCAACATCCTTGTAAATCTTTTCAGAACCCTTTCAGGTTGCACAACATCCTTCCTATAGTAGGGAGACCAAAACTGCACACTATGCCAAATGTGGCCTTCCTAATTCCCTGTAAGCCAAAACATGACCTCCCAACTTCTAGGCCCAAAACGTCAGCCTTCCTGTTCCTCTGATGCTACTTGGCCTGCTGTGTTCATCCAGCTCTACACCTTGTTTATCTCTCTTCTATACTCAATGCACTGGCCAATAAAAGCAAGCATACCAAATGCTGCCTTCACAACTGTCTACCTGCAACTCTACTTCCAAAATGCAGCACCTCACATTTATCTAAAACTCCATCTGATCAAGGTCTCATTGTACTCTGAGGTAATTTGTCCAATACACCAATTTTGGTGTCACCTGCAAACTTACTAATCATACCTCTTATGTTCACATCCAAATCACTTATAAATGCCTAAAAGCTTTGATCCAGCACAGATCCTTGTGGCACACTGCTGGTCACACCTCTGAAGTATATAAACCCTTCACCACCATCCTCTATCTTCAAGCCAGCTAGCTCTCCCTGTATTCCATGTGATCTAACCTTGCTAACCAGTCTATCATGTGGAGCCTTGATGAACGCCTTGCTGAAATCTATATAGATCACATCCACTGCTCTGTGTTCATTAATCCTCTTCTTCAAAAAAAGTCAAGGTAGTGAGAGACGATTTCCCACACAGAAAACCATGCTGACTATCCCTAAATCAGTCCTTGCCTTTCCAAATACATGTGAACCTGTCCCTTGGGATTCCCTCAAACAACTTGCCTACCACTTACGTCTGACTCACCGGGCTGTAGTTCCTTGGATTTTCCTTATCACCTTTCTGAAATAATGGTACCATGTTAGCCAACCTCCAGTCTGCCACCAAATCAGTTGCAGCTATCGTTGACGTGAATATCTCAGCAAGGGCCCCAGCAATCACTTTCCTGGCTTTCCAGAGTTCTATGGTATATTTGATCAGGTCTCAGGTCTTTAACCACCTATATACATTTTAAGACATCTAGCACCACCACCTCTGTAAGATGGACGTTTTTCAAGATGCTGCTATTTATTTCCCCATGTTCTCCATCTTCTATATCCTTCTCAACAGTAAACACTGATGCAAAATACTCTTAACATCTTCCCCCATCTCCTGCAAGCAAGGCATTCAACCATTGTATCCACACTGGCTTTTCAAATAAGTGTTGTGAATTGGCATAGTTATCCTATTTCTTCATACCTTTCCACATTGTTTCCATGTAAGTAATCTTCTCATGCCCTCTTGAATGCCATGATCATGGCTGATTTTCTATGTTCAACATATGATACCAGATTTTAGAAGTACAGTTAACTTGCAAATGGCCTTGCAAGTCACTCCACTGTATGCAAGCTACTACAGGAAAGTTTAAAAAAAATTAAACAATGTACCACCTGCTACTGACTTAGCTGCTGTTGAAATCAGTGGTTATTATTTGCCTAAGATGACAATATGTCTGGCCCAGTTGACCCTAGAGGCAGTCTTTACCATTCACTGGCAAATAAGCTGGACCAACTATGATGGCTACAAGAACAGCAGCTGGGAATTCTGCAGCAAGTAACTCATCATACAACTTCCCAAAACTTGTCCACCAGCTACATTTATGCACAATGAATTCAAAACAGCAACTGTTCTTTCCTCTTACCCAGATTCTGCCAAACATCCTGAGTTTCTCTAGCATCTTCTGTTTTTATATTATTGAGTCTAAGCACCCCACCCAATACCACTGACAGTGCAGCACTGAATTCCATTTACAAGATGCACCACATTCAAAATATCAAACTTCTTTTGAAAGGAGTTTCCAAAACCGTAGCTTCTACCACCTAGGACAAGCAGCAAATTGTATTTTCCCCCTTCAAGGCACACAGCATCCTGACTTGGAATTATGTGCCTTCACTGTCAGTGGGTCAAAACCCTGGAACCCCCTTCTTACCATCACCATGGTGTACACTTATGGAATGAATTGCTTCAAGAAGGCTGCTCACCTTGAGGGCTGTTGGAATCGGGCAACAAATGCTGGCCTAGCTAGTGATGCATCTCATGAAAGAGGTTAAGATAGTGAGCACTGAATGCTAAATAGACTTCATCCTTTGCAGCCAGACTTTTGTTTTTAAAAAACATTGGAGGTCATTCAACCAATGTGCACATTTGCAAGATCAAATGTAGACAATGGTAAAAAGGGGCAGAGGGAGACTGGACAAGGATATAGCAACACTTTAAATTATTTTCTTTATAATCTTTTTGCTAGTATCAAAGTTTTTTTTTCTTGGTGTATTTCCAAATGGTCATGAATGTATTGGTGTTATGAGGATTACTCCATTATCTCTGATCTGGCTAAGGAAACGGCAGCTGATTTATTCCGGGCAAGGGAGGTTATGGACTCTATCCTGATTGATTAAACCCTCATGGATGCAGATGAATAATGGAGTTAATGTGCAGATCAGCCAAAGTGCAACAGAATGATTTTCTCTGATTTTGATGTTAAGAATCTCCCTTTTGCAGGCTTGGTGTGCACAATTAGAATCACTAAACTCTACTGAACAAAATCATATTCATACCTTGGGTCAAAACACATTGACTGAAGATCACATCTAGATTTTCTGCTTTCAGGAATTTGACCTGTGATTTATGTTCAGCATAACGATGCACAACTAACCTTGGTTAATCAGCAAGCCTCAACCTCATGAACATATTTCAAGCTAGGGAGTGGATCTAATGTGGTGACTGAAGTATTGTTGCAACAGGTATTGAAGACTTGCTGTATCATAGCAGTGTTTCTAAGCTACTGGTGAAATTACAGCAGTTCTGAAAGTCTCCCATAACTTGTGCAAACTGTCATTCTTCAAAAATTCAGTACTCTGCATCTGCTATCGTAGCAACACTACTTACCAGGGCCAATCAGGTAATGCTAGAGTTCAGTGCTGTAGTGCAATTTAAGGAAATGAACAAATATGTACATTTTGCATGTTTATAATGCACTATTGCCAATAACTGTGAATAAGAAAACACTTAAATGTTGCACTTTTTTCCCCCCCAAGTTTCCTCAATTACATACTCTAATAATGAGACGCTTCAATGTGGATGGTGATGTAGATCAAGCATGGCAATATGTACAACAGGTGAGGAAGGAATAAAGCACAAAAATATTGTGTGTATATGTATACTGGGATTTGTCATGTAACAGTATAAACAAATGAAAATACAGCATGAACACTTCAGGTAGAAGGAAGAAAAACCATTGCATGTTTGGGATTTCTACAAAGAGTCATGATTTAATACAGAACGTCACAAGCACTGAGTTGTTTACAACTATGCATCACATAGTTACTAAAATTTTAAAGTGCCTGTTTAAACTTTCTCAGCATCTCATCCCAGCTTTCAACATTTCCCTTGAGGATGGTGCCAGAATTGGTTATAAGTAACAAAGTATATGTACTGAACGCTGAAATGATATGATGGTTTGATGTTGTCATACATCAGTTTCTTTCCAGTATATTCTGAGTGTGTCTTGGTTGTATAACTGTAATACCCTAGCCTAACTAGTATCCACCACAGCTTCACGTAACCTGCTGTTCCCTTCTGCTTTTACTTTGAACCACAGTTAATTTTATTCCTTCATGATAATAGGAGAGAATATAACCAGACACGAGGTTACTATTGAACAGTGCTGATGGCCATAATCCTCAGGTGTCCAGTTGAGTTGCTAGATTTATTCAAACTCATCTATTTACTATAGCAATGGTACATGTCAAAGATAATCCTTGTCTTAACATAAAAGGGTGGTAGAGCAGTCACACCTATCACTGCTATCCAAAATTAGATTAGTGAGATGGTTAAATTGGTTTTTGCAACCTGATTCAGTCCCAGTCTGGCAGTTATGTCCTTTGACTGTCATTCATGCAACTGAGCAACACTTGGTGATGGACATTGATTGGGACTGTCATTACACTCTTGTCAGCTTCACTGCTGCTTCCAGTTGGTGTTGAGTACTAATTCAGTTCAGCTGAAGGGGTGATTTGATGTTTCCCTTCCTATGCTTGAAATCTCATGATAATCAAAATTGAAGGGTCCCAATCAACTCCACTGTATTGCACAGTGCTGCCACTTGTATCTGGGACAATCATACTATACAGACTATCAAACAGTGCTTGATTAGTTTGTGGGACAACTCTCCCAATTTTAGCACAAACTTCCATATGTTAGTGATGATAAAAGTCTACAGGCCACTTATTGTAGTTTCTTGGCCCATTAACTTTGAATTCCGGTTTTTAAACTTTGTAGTAGTTTGATACAGCTGAGTGGCTATGAGCCATAATCACAGAACAGTTGAAAGTCAACCAAAGTGTAATGTCTGAAGGCACATGTCAACAAAACCAGCTGACAACAGAATGGTTCCTCACCCAAGGGCATTTAGTCAACCATGACTATGTAGTCATTATTAGCCTAGCTTTTAATTCATTGTCATTTGAAGTTAAATCCTTGTCCTCAGAATTAAGTCTGATGACACTACCACCACCTTCAAACAAAGCCGATTACTTTTGGTGATTGTCTGTTATGTTACCAGACTTAAAGTTCAGTTCTGCAATTTCCAGATGGGACTCTGTTTAAAGTTTATCTTTAGCCAGTCAAAAACTGAATAGGATGTCTAAGTTTAACATTAGAACTTAAATAGATTCCTTTTAAATTTAGCTACAGGATAAAGTAAAGTTAACTTTATTGTATACAAATTGGAAATTGTCAAGCTGTGTTACTTAACTAAAAAAATCTGGTAGGTCAATTTGACTACTACTAAAATTGATTGTGTTTGTTTAGAGTGATGGTGTTCAGCAAACATGTTATCTTGCTCATCAATATTGTCAAGAAGCTGTTCGACAGATTTCTCTACTGCGTCCTTCACCAGAAAGAGATGCCTTGATTCAACTTGCAGAAATTGTACTAACGCGGAACAAGTGAGAGTCAAGTTCTCACTCCTTTTTTGAGACTGAAAACACATGTTGAACCTGCATCAAGAATTCCAAGTTAGCCAGGAAATCAGTGGGAATTGTTTACATTTTGGACTAACCATGTACATAAAGCTTAAGATAATATATTGGGGCCTTTGTCTTTAATGATTCTGACCCATACTTTGGCCTTATGACCACTATAACTGTTTGCAAAAAATCTTGATTAGTGCCTGTGTGAAAATTTTATATATTGAGAATGATTTATTATAAAAGGCTGTACATACAATTGTAACAGGTTATATACAAATTAAAGGAATGCATTTTCAGTTTTAAAGGTTGAAGAGAATGAAAGTTCACAATGTTAAAGCTTCTTAGAATCATAAGGCAGAAGTTAATAAGAAAACCTCAGATTACGTAAGGATTGGCCCCCACAATGTCCTATCAAGAGTGGACATTTTATTAAAGCAAATAAATTTAACTAATTTTATTTGTACATAACTTTGCTAAATGAGACTAGAGCACTGCTTCTAGAATAAGATTAGAAAACTGGTGCAAGAAATTTTAGCACTTCTCAAAAAAAAAGGACAACTGCTCTATTGCCATCCTTATCCCCTTTAGTAACAGGGCATAATGTGCCCTTTTTCCCCCTCTAATTTGATAGTAAATTAATTTACAAAAAATTCTTGGTTTCTTATTAGCTTCAACACTTGAAGCATGAAAAATTGCAAAGAACAATTAACAGAACATAGGAGAAACACAGCTGAACACTGATTTTTATGATTAGGGCCAAAAACTAGCTTTAAAATGCATTTAAAGAATTTAGTAATAACCCCTTGAAACAAATTATACTTTCGTCTTCCAAAGCAAATAGCAAAGCATAGTTGATCAGACCTGAGGCACATGATGTGTTGGAAGTAAATCTGTCCTAGAAACTGACTTTGTACAGTAGAATTGCCTGTATCTAGTTTAGAACATAGCTAATAAGATGTTAAATGGTTAACATTCTAAGAGGTTAGTAAATTGAGTAAAATTTACCAGGACTATACAAAGCCAATGATCCAGACAATTTCCACTGTACAAATGAACTGACAACAAACTCCACTTTGGTTCACTTTGACTACAGATGATTTTCCCCATTATTTAAATTTTATCCATATCAAATGTTTAACCTGTTGAGTACAAATCAATAACATGTACTTCGATTAGAAGACACCCAAGCCTCATCCACAAATGTTTTTATAGACTCATGTGACAGTTCATGATTACAATTAGAGTGCTCACAGATTAACTGAAAAATTACAACATATTGGAAGCATTTTAGGTTAAAAATGAATTGACTACAATACAGAAGTTTGTGTACTTTTATGCATGCTATCAACAAGCACTAGTATTTTAGGAATGACCATGTCTTAAGAAAATTTGACCAGCACTTGCATTTTCACCTTATTGTCCCAGTTTGAACATTGTTGAATTTTCAGTCTAATTCAGTGTCAGTTTCCACTTTAAACTGAAAAGTAATGGCACCCTTGAAAAACCTCCAAATCAATTCCCCCCCCCCCAAAATTCTTGAACTGGCCAAGGAATAAAGAAAGCTTGAAAATGCCACTTCTTTGCTTCAATCTGTATAGTGCATGATAGGTTCCACATAATTTCCAGGAAACAGACCAGTAATTCCATTGATGACCCCTTCATACCAGCCATCATCATTCTTCTTTATCACATAAATGATTGAACCCTCCATGAAGGACAACTCATCATCTTTATCCTTCGAATAGTCATATATTGCCACAACTGTTGAAGAAAGCACAGGAAGAATAAAAACAAATACACAAATCTTAAAACAAATAGAAAATGTATCAATTAGGACAGCTTGATTATAGTTAAAGGCTGTTATCAGAATACAAAACAACCCTTAACTGTGAAATAACAAAGAACTGCAGATGGTGTAAATCAGGAATAAAAACAAGTTGCTGAAAGCTCAGCAGGTCTGGCAGAACCTGTGAAGAAAAAAATGCAGAGTGAACACTTAGGGTCTGGTGACCCTTCTTTCCTTCTCAAATGCTGCCAGACCTGCTAAGCTTCCAGCAACTTCTATTTTTTGTTTTTTAATCCTTAAAATGTGAATTAGTCAAAGCAATGATGGACATTGGTTTACAACCAAAATGAGCTGTTACAAGATAAATTAAAAAAATTCCTGCTACTGAATGCAAAATTAACAGGTAGACATATTCAATTGCCTAGAACACAGGACAAAATTATTAATTCTCTGAAGTAGAGGCTAAAGAATACCATGCTCTGGGGTAAAAGCAATACCAGAGAAAATTGACAGGTCTGGCAGCTAACATCAAGTCCAATATGACTGTTCTGAACATAGCTGACTGCTAAGGCCATTCTGCTGTAAGTAGCACAAGCTCTTGCATCGAATGAGTTTTGGATGAGTAGCTGGCTCAGAATTTCCTCTTCAACATACACTAGATTTCAAGTCAGCTGCAGTGATTTGTATTCAGTTACATCGGATGCAATCCTAAATGAGCTTATTGCCGAACTCGCAAATGGATAAAGCTCCCGTGTGAAGTCTCTAGACCGTCCTTGTAGCAACTTCTTTGACATCCATAAGAGCATACCACACCCAAATGGTCTTTAGAAAATTGGCTTTGGTAAGCAAATGTTGAGCATTCCAGCCTCATGCAACTAGCCTGACCAGTTTCTAATTATTAATATGGTGTGGATTTTTCAGCCCGACAACTCAGGTGTTGCTACAAGTTGGTACTTTGTCATGCTACCTAATCTTCAGAAACTTCAAAAGGTAACCCAAGTGAAATTGTTTGAGTTTTGTAGATTGCACATCACCTGCATGCTCCAGTCCAATATGCACAAAGCAGAGGACACAAATATCTGTTAGTTAGGCAAATTTATTTTAGCCCCAAATATGGTTTTGCTTAAGTATCATATGCCTGCTTGCCATCAGATTAAAAAAGGCAGAAGGATGAACAATTAATAAGGGTTTAAAACAAAGTACTCTGTAAAGCTGTTACCCACTCAGGCCATTCTTTCTGATGTGAACAGTGTAAAGCCACAAGAGAATTCAGAAGAATTACATATTCCATCAGTTATATTGCAAAGTGCTACGTGTCTTTGGTGAATAGAATTTAAAAATTACAGTGCAAAAAACCAAATCAACCATCATGTTTATGTCAACGCCATATCTTGAACTGGAGGCATGCAGCTTAATCCTAATTCCCCACTTCCCTTCCCCAGAACTTTTAACTTCCTAGTCAAAGACATAGCCAATACTATTTTAGTAATCTCCACCTCTACTTCAAATTTTTGCTAAAGCTTTACACTTCCTAATGATCCTTTATGACAAAGCATAATGAAGCCCTTCTTCTACACAAACATTTGCTTTTTAAAAACTTTAATTCTTTGAATGACATTTCATTAACTAGTGGAAACAATCACTATGTATATTAACTGGATAGATCAAGATAATGCAAGTTCTGTCTGAAAACTGATAATCCAGAGAAGCATGGACAAGTTTATCCATGTGAACAGGAACGGTCACAATCAAAACTCCCCCCCAAATATAAGTGTCAATCTTCAGATACAAATCTTTGAAAATTTCAGGTATTTTAAAATGGCAGCTATGAATCAAAAGACCTTCCAACAGTCTAAATTTTATTGGATTAATAACAACACATTTTTCTTCCTTTTGAAAAGTAGTCAACAACTTACCTTTTTCAAGATAAATCTTTGGTGCCCAGTGAGGATCTGAATCAGCGTAAGGGTCATTGTATTGCACAACTGCTGCTTCTTCATCTTCATAGTCCACAGGTGGCGGGGGAGGAGGGGGTGGGGATTCATCAAACATCGGTAAATCATCTGGTGGTGGTGGTGGTGGAGGAGTTGGACTATCAGCAACTGGAACAGTTTGCAAGTTTATTAGTGTAATCAAGGACGGACACTAAGCAGGTTTCACAATATACATATTCAAAAAATTAATTTCACATGCATTTTTATTGCAGGCTTTTAAGGAAACCATGCATGTAGGCAGAATATGGAGAAGTTTCAGACCATGCTGAGCCACGTTAGTCAATTTCTATATGAAATGCAATAGTGTGTGCACAAAGATCCTTCTATATCCAACTACCTCAGTTAAATACAAAAGGAGCGTCCCTAGTCTGAGGTGATAATTGAATGATCTTCAGTGATCAGCAAACTAAAGACGTCTTGTTTAATAATCAAGTCTCAAGTAATCCTGTAGGAAAGAAGATAAAACTGCACAATGACATTTCAATCAGGTTTTGAAAGTAGTGACTACAACCAATAGTTCACAGTAACATTTTTATTTTAGTCTAGATGGGTACCAAAAAAGTTCAATTTAGATAATTCAGAAGAAAGAAAAGTAAAGTATAGTTCTGTATTTAAAAACGTACTTTGACTAAAGTCCATTGCCCTTTTTAGTCACTACGAAAGTGAAAGTACCTGTGTATACAATTGGAATTTAAAAACTTGTCATTTATACAAATCCCAAAACTTCTGAGCAAAATCCTTACTTTTGTAAGAAAGCTGGCAGATTCTTCTGGAGGTGTTGGAAATAGAAAACCTTGCACCTAATATGCATGATGCAAGTTTGGGAATCTTCAAACCAACTGCATTCAAATGCAGTGCTCAAATAGTTATTCCTAATCTGCTCATTTATTTTAGCATATTACTATGAGTAAAAGAATGTGTTACCATTTGAATGAAGTTCAAGAATTACTATGCACAATGAACACTGTCCAGCAGGTGGCAACTTTGCATTCCCTAGATCTCAATACTTTCAGGGACTGAAAGGCTTTTCATAACTTTATACTGATGATACCTTACCAAAAATTTGTACAAATGCAGAAACTATATAGCAAGATGAACAGGAGGATTATATTAATTCACACTTCTAAAACATGCACTAAATGACAACTGCAATAGTTTCCACTAAAGTTTGTTATTTGACATGCAATATACAGAACAGTCCAACTGAAAGCAGGCTCTCACTAACAGAAACCAGCTTTCTGCAGGGAGAGAAAAGATGGAGATTTTAACCTGCTTCTGAAAGTAGCTCTCCTCAGCCTGTTTTTTTTTGAATAAAAAAAATTGTATACCAAACCTGTCAATTATAATTGGCACTAATATGTATGTAAATTGGTATTAATCTGACTTATGCACATAACATTTATCCAATTTAAATTATATTTTGAAAAGTCCAATTAAGATTATTGACAATTTAAAAACAGGCATATTATGCTAATAGATGTTTTTGAAGTAACTGAATTAAAACTCATGAAAAATCGTACACTATTATGCTGATAAGAACTGGATATTGCATATCACTAAATTATGTCAGTGTCTTCACCTACACATTCAGCAACACAGAAGCACACAGCTGGTGATGCACTGTACAGAGATAGGAGCAAAGAAATCTCCTAAACAAGTATGTGAAAATGTCAATCATGCAGACTTGCGTCCTTAAAATGGGAAACGGATGCATCTACTCAGCCATAGGAACTTACTGTTTTCTTGCACCCTGGCCACGAAGCCTGTGAGAGGGATCTGTGGAGTCAGTTGAGGCATAGGGGGAGGGGGCGGAGCTAAGGATGCTGGCATAAACACAGGCACATCGGAACACCATGGTGAGGGGTAAAAAAAAGAAAGCAAATACAAGCAGCTGTCAATGACATGGCACGAGTCACAAAGAGACCATACAATTGGTTAATGATGCAGTGCAACCTCATTCCACCAAGTATAGAGAAATAAAAGTTGGACAAATCTTAAGAAACTGCATACCAAGAGGGGTTTTGGGACAAAAAGTTGCAAATGCTATGTTGGAGATATCAGCAAACAAAACCAAAACAAAATAATAGATAAGGTTCCACTGCAACAATTATAAACAAGTTAACCCAACATATATTTTAGATGAAGTGTAAAGCATAAACAAAGTTCTATTTTCCCAGAACAAAAATAGATGTTGCACGAATTTAAAAGGTGTAGATTCTCAGCACCAATCATTAGCAGGAGCTATGACCATTATTCAGGATAAATTATAAAAATTAATAAGCATTATCCAAACAGCCCTGTAGACTAAAGTGAGACTTAATCAGAACAGACTTTGAAACAGAAAAGCAAGGGCGTGGGGTGGATGAAATAATTTCAAGCCTCTGACTTGCTCTTGCAGCCAGTGTGTAATATGGATGGTCCAGTTCAGTTTCAGGTTAATGGTAACTCCCAGGAAGTTAATAGGAGGTTCAGCAATGGGAATGCTATTGAACATGGTGACTGTCAAATTCTGTCTTACTGGACATGGTCATTGCCTGCCACATTTGTGCCATGTATGTTTCTGGACACTTGCCAAGTCTGATGTTGTCCAGGTCTTGCTGCATACGGACATAACCTGCTTCAGTACGAGTCAGTGCAAATGGTGCTAAACAATGATACTTGCATAATGAACATGGAGGGAAGGTCATTGATTAAGCCGCTGATGGTTGGGCCCAAGACACTACCGTGAGGAACTCCTACAGAGATATTCACAGCTGAGATGGTTGACCTCCAACCATCACAACCATCTTCCTTTGTGCTAGGTTCAAGTTCAACTTGGAGTATGTTCCCTGATTCCCATACACTTCACCTTGATTTTGTCCAAATGTCAAGGGCAATTCATCTGACATAACCTCTGCAATTGACCTTTTTTAGCCTGTATTCAGACCAAGGCTGCAATGAGTTCAGGAACAAAAGTAGCCCTAGCTGAATGCAGGTGAGGCATCAGCAAGCAAGTTGCCACTGAGCACATACTAACTGACAGCAATGTCAACCAAACCCTCCATCACACTGCTTATGATTAGAGTAGATTCATGGCAAGGTTGGCCTTGTTTTGTAGAAAGAATATGCCTGGACAAAGTATTCTGTATCAGTTCTATATTTCAGCAGCACAGTGCCACAGTGGTTAGCACTGCTGCCTCAATACCAGGGATCCAATTTAATTCCAGCCTCAGTCGACTGTCTACGTGGAGTTGGCACATTCTCCCAGCATCTGCGTGGGTTTCCTCCAGGTGCTCTGGTTTCCTCCCACTGTCCGAAGATATGCAGGTTAGGTGGATTGACTATGCTAAATTGCCCATAGTGTCCAAGGATGTGCAGGCCAAGCGGATTAGCCTTGGGAAATGCAGCATTACAAGAATAGCATAGGAGGGTGGGGTGGTCTTCAGAGTGTCAATGTGGACTCAATGGGCTGAATGTCCTGCTTCCACATTGTAGGGCCTGTATGATTCTACAGGATGCCTGCACTATAAATGCATTGTCACAGCTGTTGGTGTAGCTAGTTCTGGAGCAGGAGCTTTAAGTGACTGAAAAGAGTGGACCCCTGTGGCTGCCAGTGATTTCAAATGTTTCAGTCTGTTTTGCACCAAGTCTTAGACATAAACACTATACTGGATGGAAAGGTTTGTGCAGTCATCTTCTCCCACCATTAATTATCCCACTCGCGACACAATGCAGTAATTTATCAGTCAGCTCTGTGAACAACATGCTGCTCTGTAGAATTGCACGTACACAGTCCTGCAATACAGCTTCAAGTGAAATTACACCTTTAAATTGCAACTGGTGCTGTTCATGGCATGCTTTTCTGAACTCATTGGACAGGGTTGATCTCTTCACTCAATGGCAAGGGTACAGTTTAGAGCTGTGCCAGTCTACAAGTTTTTAGATGCTACAGGAATGCTAATCTACTGTTCATGGTCTGCAAAACCTCGTGGTTGCCCAATTTTGCATTTTGAATCAAATCAGAAGTAGCAGTGATAGTAATATCTTAAAAGTACAGTAGAAGATGTTCCAGTATGAGGACAGTGCTTGGAGTTCTCGTGGTGCAATGGTGGTGTCCCTGCCTCTGGAAAAGCAGCTCTTGGCTCGAGCCCCACCTGCTCCAGAGGTATGTAATAACATCACTGAAGAGGGTGATTAGTAACATCCAATGATAGGATGTGGTCTCCAGAAAGACCATGCTGTGGTCAGTCCAATCAATATTGTCAGACAGATGCATTTACGGTAGGTAGATTGGCAAGGTCAAAGTAAAATTGTTTTTTCTCCCGCCAATCACTCATGTTAGCCTTATCGGCCACAAGTCCAATCTGGAAGATACATCTTTCAGGGCTCAGTACCACTACTGAATAACTGGTAATCAAATATTCTTGGTCATGGACATTGAAATCCACACAATAAGTACATTCCATGTCCTTTCCCAGTATTTATTCAAAATTACATTCAACATGGGAGAAGCACCCATTTCTCCAGCTAAGGGAATGCAGTTGTCAGTTGTAGGAGATGTCCTTTGTCCATGTTTGAGCTGATTACATAACTTCATGGATGCTGCCAGAAACTCTGCTCAAAGAAAATGGTGCTTAAAATTTGTATGTCAACCAACATGATTAATTTGCACTCTCAGCAAACAGAAGGGTATGACAATTGAGCAGCAAGGGAAGGTAATAGTTGAGTATAAAGAAAGAAAAACCTCCACAAGATAATTAAAATGGACTGACTGCCATATTGGGTCTTGCAGGATTAATATACATTTGAGAAACCAAATGTGAACAAGGATCTGTAGAAGAGGAAGTCAACAAGGTTCAAGATTAGGTAAAACAAGATGTTCATTCAATAAGCAAGAATGATTTTCAGGCTAACAGGTAAGCAGGAAAAGTTTAAATCAGAAGGTCAGCACATCAGGATTTTAATTTAATGAAGGGTGGATAGTAAGAGACTTTTTCCCAGGGCAGAAATGACTATTATGAGGGGGCATAATTTTAAGGTGTTTGGAGGAAGGTATAGGGGAGATGTCAGAGGTAGGTTCTTCACACAGAGTGGTGGGCATGTGGAATGTGCTGCCAGCAGTGGTAGTGACGTCAAATACTTGAGACTTTTAAGTGACTCTTGGGTAGGCACATGGAGAATAGTAAAATGTAGGGTAGTTTGATTTAGTAGGATAACAGGTCAGCACAACATCGTGGGCCGAAGGGCCTGTACTGTGCTGTACTGTTCTATGAAGTCGAGGGAGAACAGGGTGGTGCAGTTGCAGCACAGTAAAAGGAAACATTGGTGCTTTTCTGCAAAAACCTGATGGAGGGGAATGCTCTTATAACTTTTTTTTTAAAAAGACGTACACAGGGTAATAGGGGTATTAAGTTTTACTAGAATTGGGCTTTATAAATAAGTTAGTATCATCAAAGGAAAAGTAAATATGTTTATCAATTAGACTACTTCTAAAAATAAGAAAATTAATATTCTGAATGATATCAAAGTCATAGCTCCTTGATCTGCAATTTGAGCGTAGGATTATCTTACTATGGAGATTTCTAATTTTATTAAATTGGGAAAATGCAACCAAAAAATCATTCCTTTTATTCAGTTGATAATACTGATTAACAAATACAGACATCAATAGCCACTCCTGACAATTTGAGGTCACATACATCACAAATTGAAAAGGTACTTGTGCATAAAGCCCTTTGCTTTAAAAGTACAGTGAAACCTGAAAACTAGACAATTTAGGAAATATTCATTGTTGTAGGTTTTCTCACCATGTTTGCATATACAAAATATGCACTGCAAAACATTCTGACAATCTTAAAGAATAGCCCAATCCAATAATCATAACAATAAATGCCCTACCTGAAAGCAGCATTCAACTCTGTTCACTTAACAGTTTTACCATCTCAATTCCAACTTCATTTTAAATTGCTCATTCTTGGAGCAGAGTGCATCAGTACTGAACTGAGTTTCAATTCTATTTACCAGCATAATGACATCACATATAAATGGGTAATTTGACTGGCTGTTCTTGTCTATCAAGAAAGCAGTGGAACAGATCACCTACATTCAGAAAGTAAACAAAAAAAAAAAGTGAAACTTCAGTT
Organism: Rhincodon typus; assembly: GCF_021869965.1. NCBI lineage: Eukaryota > Metazoa > Chordata > Chondrichthyes > Orectolobiformes > Rhincodontidae > Rhincodon > Rhincodon typus. The sequence goes on along the minus strand of NC_063333.1, from coordinate 35,289,877 downwards.
TTCTGATCAAGTAGCAAGTCTACAAAGAACAAATGAATTAAAAGCACAAATAGACCGTTCAATCCTTTGAGCCTGCGTGACCATTCAATAAGATCATGGCTGATCTGTTTGTGAATCAAATTTCACATTCTCTTCTACCATCAACAACCTAAGATTCCCTGACCTAACAAAAATTCATTCACCTGTAGCAGGAAGTTCCAAAGTTACACAACCCTCAGAAGATATTTCCTCTTGGTGAGTCCAGAGCTAGGGGACGCTTATAATTAGGGGTCACCCTTTTAGGTCAGACAAGAATTTTTTTGACCACCTCTTCAAGACCACACAGAATCTTGCATACTACACAATCAAAATACCCCTCACTAAGCTCCAGTGGAAACAAGCACAAACTGCCCAGCTTATCCTCATAAGACAGGTACTAATCTAGTAAACCCCGTCTGAACAACCTCCATTAAAATTTAAATATTTCTTGAAATAAGGAGATCAGAACTGCATAGTATGAGATGCAGTCTCAGTCTCAAAGGTCTTGCATTAGAGTAAGATATGATGCCTCATGTTAATTTCCTCTCATAATACAGAAGAACACTATTAGCTTCCCAGATTGCTTGCTGTACCGACACTAGCTTTTTACCTCAATTCTGCAAGTTGTTCTCCATTTAAATAATACTCTCATTCTTCTTGCCGAAGTGAAAAAATTCAAATTTTCCACAATATACTTCATCTGCCAGATTTGACTCAACATATCGAGAAAGACTTACTGAATTAGGAATCAAACAAGCTTATCCATCCCTCTACGGATCAAAAGACAAAGATTCAGGAAAGCTGTTCAACTTCACCTCAAAGCCAAAACTTAGGAAAACACTGTCAGAAACAGGAAGAAAAAAAGAAAAGAAAAGAACTTTCTAGATGCTGAAAAAGCATATTGAAGAAGCATTAGGACTGGAAATGACTGAACACACTAGGCCATTCAAAAGTTTTTTTTATTGAGGAGACTGGTGAGATTAATGCATGCAGGTTAGCACAGCATCTCTGCAGATTTTGTGCAAGAAACTGATATTTTTAAAAAACTGTCCATTTGACAAAATGCAACATTCATAACAGCAATAGGATTGGCTGGGATTTGCCACTCAAGCATTGGATATGAAGTATTTCCCTCATGACAGAGAAGGGAGCAAGACTATTGGTGGTATGACCAGAGGGTCACTATGCTTCAGTCAACGTGAGGGGTTGAGGGAGTGTCCTTCATGTAACCTCAGCCAACGCAAGATCTTAATCTATGCTGCTGGTATCTCTCTACATCACAAACCAGCCATACAGCCAACTGAACTAACTGACCCATAGAAGTAATTTGGATTTCTCTAATTTTTTTGCATGTCTGTTTTTCCAGGTTTCACTGTAACTGCAAAATAGTACATGAACTGTTCTTTGGTTCTGATGAAAGGTCAATTGCATGAAAGTCTCTCTCTACAGATGCTACCTGACTGTGGAGTCTTGCCAGCATTTGTTTTTTTTTTTTTTTTTAAATTTCACAGTTCCAACATCTGCAATGTTTTAGTTTTTTGTGTTGCTATTCCTGTGAACTTGTTAAACTAAAATGCAGCATTGAGCAACTTGCTATTTCATAGTTAGAAACATCTAAATCTTGTATACCAAATTAAAAGACAAATTAACTCCTCAGACCGGTGCAACTGCAAATTCTTGAGAACACATGGAAGAGAGCATGAAAGATGGAACATGTGTCTGACAGATTTTACATCTCAAAAGAACAGCTGTAACACTGAATAGATGTGTTTTGAGGACTAGGGTGGCACACATAAATCTATACTAAGCAGACAGACATATTGCTCTTGTACATAAAATTAATTGAAATGTTTTTGGTTCATCGCAACTTTAAGTGTTACTCCACATTACTCTACTTTCAAAAAGAGTACTGCCCCATAAATCACAGGTAATATTTTACCTGTTCTATTGACAAGCACAAATGCACAAAAGATGCTTCACCTCAGTAACATCTTTTATTGACTGGTAATCCTCTTTTTGAAACGTTATAAAGTAGCTTGGTTTTTCATTTTATGAGAGCAAGTTCTTTTTCCTACACCGTGAATCTGCAGTCTAAGCAAGTCTTCCGAGAACCACAAAATTGGGAATGTGGACAAAAATCAGGATTTAGTCTTCTTGAGCTTAAGCTCTATGAAATTGCCACATATGCATTAATCTTTTCATGTATGAAACATTACTTAGTGGTTAAATGATACTGATGTGCCAAATGGCAACTTAATATGCTTTGGCTTAAAATAGCAAGGTCAGTGCTTCAATGAAGTCTATTTATGGTCAGAAATATGCAAAGAATTTATACAGAAATTAAGGCTATACAGGCCAGAAATGCCCACATTTAATTATGTTTAATGATTAGTAGCCCATCTTAAATCTTGCAGTGCAATTCTGGTTATCTGGCTTCCATCAACTTGATGAAATGGAGGTAACAAAGGTTACCAGAGTTCCTGCTCCTAACTCCCCAAATATCCTAACTCTTACTATTATCCCATGCTCAACGTCTAAGCAACAAAGATGCTTGCCAAAAAGAAACGAAGTGTTGCCACGCCAATTGAACAAGGAACTTTAAAGTGGAAATAGGGTGACACTTCAGGTTCAGTATCTGCAAGGTTGTTGAAGGTAAACAACTGAATCTTTATTTCTGATACTCGTAATAAGATGACTTGTTTCAAATACCTTTGCATAAAATAGTTAGAAGTTTACTGAACACAAAAACAAAAAAAAAGGGGAGAGAAGTGCTTTGAACAGATTCACAAGAGGCTGCCAATCACAGATCACCATGATAAACAAAACTGCAAAACTAAACCGAATGATTCATTAAGCCAGGTTTCACTCTGGAATTGTGCTTATCCAGTATTACCATTTGTATGGATAAGAATCTGAGCTCCTTCAACTCTTTGCCTGCATCTCCTATTTTAGGTATTCTGCGACTGAATTCCATGTATTCAGCTGCTGAGAACCCAGGGCCTAGAATTCCTTGAAGATATTTTTTAAAAACCTACCACAAGAAAGGTTTTTGACCATTTAACCTATTATCTCCTAGCGTGTCTGATGAATGATAGGAGGAAGATGGTAGTGTAGTGACAATGTCACTGGGCTCATAAACCAGAGACTCAGGCTAAAGCTCTGGCAGCTGTTTGAATTTTATCCAAAATGAATCTAGAATATAAAGCTTGTGTCAGCAATGGTGACCAGTAATTATTAACGACTGTTGTATAAACCTCTTATACTAATATCCTTCATGGTGGAAATCTGCTATTCTTACCCAGTCTGATCTGCATGCAAATCCAGACCAACAGCAACAAGAATGGCTCTTGGCTGCATCTGAAAATGGCTTAGTAAGCCAATTCAATTCAAGGGCAATTAATGCTGGCCTTCATAGTGATGCCCATTTTCATTAATTCTTTCACGGGAAAAGTGCCTTTGGGCATCTCAGAATGCATTATAGACATACAAGTGTGGTGGTTTCAATTACCTGAACAGTGACTGAAGCAGAATCAGAAATCTAAATTATTTGGCCACAGCTTCAACGGTTTGTCTTTCATACAAGTGCTAAAAAGGCGATGGCAAAAAATACCAGCCATTACATTATTTTTCTTTCTAGGTTACAAATGGCATTTTTAAAGGAAAGCCGAGGATGAATGTCTTAAAAGCAAATTTGATGGTTTCAGAAATGATTCGATCATGTCAAAAAAGGTTTGCATAATTATAAATGGTGAAATTAACCATCAAACTTTGCTCATTGAAAGGGTTTCACCAGTTTAATTCAAGTATGGCATACAAGCTGGTTGCAGACACCAAATCAAACCCTTAAGACTTGCTAAGTTGCCTAAAATGAAGATAGTTCATTCTTTTCACAAATCTGCAGTTATTTTGTGAATGCATTATAAATATGTAAAGTTAAAGAATGTAGTTTGTGGTTGTAACAGTTGCAAAATCCATCTGTTATGGACAATGCTGAAAATGTAGTGATCCAACCAAATGAAGCATGTGAATGCTTCGAATGTTTAGGAAGCCTAGCTGGTACCGAGCAGCTGTCAGTTACCCTGTTGGGATAGTCTCTCTGCCTTTCCAATGACTTCCAAGTATCCTGTCTCAGAATTACCCATTAAAAATCAGACATGAAACAGTTTGGATATTATGCTGCAGACAAACTTCTTCACTGCTGGTGACCAAACCATCTATAGAACTATATAAAATCAGTTTTCTGTGGGTGGATGGGTGGGTGAGTGCAGCACTGAGAATCTGTTCTCTATTAATTTGCTGCAACAGGTGCAAATATACTTAGCGAACTTGGCTTTAAAAATCTTTTTATCACAATGTATTCTCACTATCACAAACAATAATATTCTTCCTCAAAAGAAAACGGTTACTGAGTCAAAATATTCAAATTCAATTTTGAATAATCAGGAAAGACTGCAACAGCAAACTATGGGTCATATAGAAACGAATACACAGTTAAAGGCAGAACTAAACTAAGAGTATAATTATCTGTGGGACAATAAAGATGAAGGAAAATGCATTGAAAGACCTTAATTAGCTCAATATACAACAATTGTTGTATATTTAGTAGTGTTAAATTAAAAGCCTTACTTGAATTTTGAGCATAAAGAGGGCCACCATTAACATGAGGCTGCACAGAAAACTGAGAAGTCACTGAAGGATTTCGCCTGAAGCCCCCCGAGGATACTGTAGAGTTGGTGGAGTTATGCCGAGAGATCTGCCTGGTCATTGTACTGTATTGGGAGCCAGGAGCCGAACCAGGGCCAGCTGAAAGCATTAAAGTCACAGTAGGGAGGAAAAGAGAAATATGCATTATTCCATAATTCCCAAAAAATGCAATGTGTGGAAGATCCTCAAACCAGCCATAAAGAAAAATAAAATGGAAGGGGATAAGTTAGGTTTTAGTTTCATCACACTTGTGAAATACCTGAAATTCCTGCAAGTTCCTTGAAAATTAATTGACACAAACGCCTCATTCACGAGTCATACTTCTCCCATTCTGCCACAGGTCCTGCTCAATTCACCATTTTTAGGAAAATCAAACATTCAGGTGATAGATGTATGAGCTACTCATACTTCCCACAGCAGTTCCAAGAGAAGTGCTATTCCCTATTCATTGTAACTGTTGTTATAGGCATGCAGAGACTCAAAAGAATCTAATGCTTATTACACCATCACCAATAGCAAACAATCAAGGTGATAAGGAGGGGAAGATTAGTAGAAGCTTCATATATTTCAAGAGCAAATACACTTTAAGGTTAAAACCAGAAGGATTGATATATTGAACGTCAAATTAATGATCCCTTAAAAGCTTTTATGCATTTAAAGAAAGGAAAAGGGATTTGATCCATGTTAGTGGCATGACTAGGGCACTCAAAAATTGATTTGATACCAAAAGAGTACCCACATTATGGCAACACCAAACTCTTCCCAATATCTAGTAAACGAAAAAAAAAGTGTTTCAAAAGAAATGTAACCTGCTGCTTTCTGGGCTAAGGGAAAAGGTTTTTCTTCTCAATCTAAAGCAGTTGGCTAAATTACGCATACCAAAAAAGTTCTAAGTTCAACTCCCAGTGTCTACCTTTTATGGAAAGGTGGTGGTGACAAAAAAAAAACAAGAAAAAAGAAAATTAAATTGGCTTATGGACAACATTAGACGCTGATTTGATACTTCCCACATTCAAATTACAGCCTATGGTACCAGTGACAATGAATCCATTTTCCAACAAAAAAAGTTAACATTGGAGAACAACAAACTGGTCAATAAAACAAAAAAGAGGCCTTCAGTTAATTGATAATAATGCATCATTTTAAAAGTTACTGGACAACTTATCAACCCTATCTCAGTAGTAACCCTGTTTTAAATACACGAACATGGATTAAAATGTGTTTGAAATATGACAAATAGCTCCTTATAACCCAAAAATATTCCAAAAAGTTTTAGTATTTGCACCCCAAGGAAAATCAACACAATTTTTCCCACATCCGTTGTAAATTAGCTGTGAAAGGACAAACGCATGAGTACTTCATTTCCAAGCAGCAGCCAGTCTCACCTATGAAACTGCCCACTGGCAGTGGGGGTGGTGGTGGTGGCAGGGTTGGGGCTCCAGCAGGGACAGAATATGATGCTAACAAAAAAAGTCAAATTGTCATTATAACAAATTTATCCAGCAGTTCTTTAAACATTAAAAAATTTAAAAGAAATAAAGGAACTGTAATGCCACTGGACAAAATTGAAAAGTCGGCTAGGCTAGGTCAGCAAATGCATATGCCACATGTGTGTATGTCTGTGGATGAGCGGTGATGCAATGTCATCATAATGAGAAATAGGGTACCCCAAAAAAAAAAATAAATAAAAAAGAGGGGACTGGAACAGGGCAGGTAATCTCTTACAAATGCATTGTTCTACTTAAGCATAGTTTTAGTTGTAATATTGCAAGATATATAATGGAAGAAAGGGCGGCACGAAGGCTCAGTGGCAAGCACTGCTGCCTCACAGCACCAGGAACCTGGGTTCAATTCCAGCTTTGGGTGACTGTCCGTGTTGAGTGGGCACGTCGTCCGTGTCTGCACAGGTTTTGTCCGGGTGCTCCAGTTTCCTCCCATAGTCCGAAGACATGCAGATTAGGTGGATTGGTCATGCTAAATTGCCCATAGTGTTCAGGGATGAGTGGCTAGGTGGATTAGCCATGGGAAGGTGCAGGGGTGCAGGGACAGGGTAGGGGTGCGGTTGGGATGCTCTCGGAGGGGTGGTGTGGACTTGATGGGCCGAATGGCCCATTTCCACATTGTAGGGATTCTTTGATTCTAAGGGCAGGTTGGACACCAAGGCCATTCAAGCCTCCTCAGTCATTTAATAGCATCATGGCTGATCTCCATCTCAACTCAAAATTTTCCACAGGCTAGCCATATCCTCAATTCCTAGGATAAGTCAAAAATTTATCTTCCAACCTTGAATACATTCTACATAGAATCCACGACATTTGGACTTGACAATGTCAATGATTCACAACCCTCCAGTTGAAATTATGCTTCATCTCACCTCTAAGTGATCATGCCCTCTTTGCTGGAGCTGTACTCCCATTAGTGTTTCAGGTCAATGGTCTTTCAGCAGCATAGTTTTGGTGAAAGTAATGAACTTAAAATGATAACTGATCTCTATAAACGTTGCTGACATGTTGATATCTCCAAGATTTGCCAGTTACAATGATACCTACTTTTTTTAAAAAAGGACAGGGCAACTAATTCTGAAAATCAACTTAAAACAGGATCTTAAGCAGCTACCATTAATTTGTAAAATATTAGAAATTCACAGACCTGGCAAAAGAGTGGGCGGTGAGGGCGTAGGCACAGCAATAGGAATGCCTATACTGCTGCTCCCACTATTTTCTCTGCTGCCGCTTCCTCCACTGCTTCCACTATAAATAAAAATTAAAAAGATAAAGACAATCAAATAACATGGCAAAGTCCTTCTCTTTCCTCCAACCATTCTAAATCGAAAAGATAAAACTTGTTTAAGTTTAGACGCAAGAGCTGCAGTTTCTCAGCCGCAAATCTAAATGCAGCAAGTCTCAGCTGGCTATTCAATCAAAGGTTAACAGTCAAAGTCAATCCTGTCCTTGCTGCACGCAGACAAATTTTTAGCAGTGGGTGTTGGATAGGAATCTGAAAAAGGGACAGTCGCCATTTCAACATTCCATAGAGCGTGCTGATGGTCAAACTGATCTCCTTCCAGCCTGGAGGAGAACAAACTCAACAAATGAAATTCAACCAGGGTCCTTCAGAGCATGCCAATGCTTCAGTTTCTATCCAGATGAACTTTTTTTTAAATCCCTGCAGTGTGGAAACAGGCCCTTCAGCCCAACAAGTCCACACCGACCCTCAGAGCATCCCACCCAGACCCATCCCACTATAACACACCAAATCTACATATCCCTGTGCACTACAGGCAATTTAGCATGGTCAATCCACCTAGCCTTTGGATTGTGGGAGGAAACCCACGTGGGCATGGGGAGAATGTGCAAACTGCACACAGACAGTCGCCCATGGTTGGAATCGAACCCAGGTCCCTGGCGCTGTGAGGCAGCACTACTAGCCACTGTGCCACCGTGCCACCCCTAGAAAGAAATCTTTTAAAGGTCGTAATGTGTGAAGATATACCAACAACTAGACATTTACCGAAGCACTGAACCATTGAGATATAACTTCTGGAATGCTACAAGCAAAATAAAGTGACTAAATTTGGGGCCCATTACATTGCATTACCTTTACTTGTTTCCTAAACTGTGCCACAGCTGTCAACAAATGCAACTATACATCAGGTGAGAATTATTACTGTGCCTCTTATGCATTACGTTCAATAGATTTTTTTTTTTTTAAAAACACCAAAACAAATTTATGATAAAGCCACTGCTTCCTTATATTCATCTGAAACAGCATTCTTCCTGAACAGGAAATGGAATTCCAGCCAGGCACAGCAAGTGACAAATTGATTGGCTGAATCAATATTACAGCTGATTGGAGGACTAGTTACTTCTTATGACAATGAACATTTAAGATCCCAACAGCAAGTAGATCTGGTGGGCAATGGAGCCGATTCTACTTATGCAAAATTAACATTAACAAATCAATTATTTAATTGATTTTGTTGTTACATATGGGGTTTAAAAAATGCAAAAATGACTGAATGTAATTCAAAGCAATTTACTGTCCATGAAGAACTTGGAACAAGACAGATACAGTTTATTATGTAAAACTATTTAAGATAGTAGATAGATCTTTTCAAAATGTCTGATAAAGCTTGAAATTATGAAATCAATAAACTTATTGAAATCTCCCATTTTATTCAGCTTCAAAAGAAACGCTGTAGATATTTTTCAATCAACCTGTTCAGAGATATTACAATACACCTCTGGAACATGAAACCAGACTGCTGGCCTAGACATAGGGACACCACCACTGCACCATAACCCCTTCCAATGATATGTTTTATCCTTGTGAAATTACTGCTTCCCACCCTCATTCTTCAACGAGCAATTAAATGAGACCAAAATTGCAGCTAGTTCTGTGTTTGTTCACCTAGAAATTAATGTAAGAAATATTACTTTTGTCAATGCTCTGAAAATGAATGGAATGTTTCTAGTACAAAAACAGAACTTGCTGGAAGAGCTCAGCAGGTCTGGCAGCATCTGTGAAGAATAAAAATCAGAGTTAACATTTCGGATCCAGTGACCCTTCCTCGGAACTGATAGTAGCTGGGAAAACGTCGGTTTATATGCAGAAAATAGGGAAGAAGGTGGGGTAGGGAGTAAACAATAGGATAAAAGATAAGAGCCCAAAGAGACAGAAGAGGAGTTGGATAGACAAAGGAGTTAATAACGATCTGGTTAAGAGGGTGAATAGCTGTTAATAGGGACTGTTAGTGACTAACAATAGGTAGTGTGTAATGGCAGGTTATGTGATAACAAGGCCTGGTTTGTGGGGTAGGGGGCTAGGACATAGGAGAATTTAGGCCCTAAAATTATTAAACTCTATATATAGAGAGTGTGGGAGATGGGTTGGACCCGGTTGAGAACCGTTGCCAACTCTTTCTCCGATATACCGATGAAATCATCGGTGCTGCTTCCCCCTCATCCGGAATTGGAAAAATCAAGTCAATTGATTTAGCTTCCAACTTCTGCCCCGCCCTAACTTTCAACTAGTCTATCTGACTCCTCCCTTCGCATCCTCAACACTTCATTTTCTGTTTCCATTTCTGGGAATAGACTGGCCCATAGTATCCACTGTAAACCCACAGACTCCCACAGCTACTCCCATCCTCAAGCCCTGCTTCCTGTAAGCCAGGAGGGGACATGAGAAGTCTTTAGCAGGTAGGATCAAGGAAAATCCTAAAGCTTTCTATAGGTATGTCAGGAATAAAAGAATGACTAGAGTAAGATTGGGGCCGGTCAAGGACAGTCGTGGGAAGTTGTGCGTGGAGTCCGAAGAGATAGGAGAAGTGCTAAATGAATATTTTTCGTCAGTATTCACACAAGAAAAAGACAATGTAGTCGAGGAGAATACTGAGATACAGGCTATTAGACTAGACGGGATTGAGGTTCATAAGGAGGAGGTGTTAGCAATTCTGGAAGGTGTGAAAATAGATAAGTCCCCTGGGCCGGATGGGATTTATCCTAGGATTCTCTGGGAAGCTGGAGAGGAGATTGCAGAGCCTT
>NC_063333.1:35263478-35279209 GCF_021869965.1 Rhincodon typus | reverse complement strand
AGAAGGGTCTAGGCCTGAAACATCAGCCTTCCTGCTCCTCTGATGCTGCTTGGCCTGCTGTGTTCATCCAGCTCTACACCTTGTTATCTCAGATTCTCCAGCATCTACAGTTCCTACTATCTCTGTCCCATTCAGGTTCCTCCTTATCCATTGCACATGTTCAAATGAGGCCAACTTCGACAAGAGGGCCTCGGAAAAGTCCACTTCTTCCTCAACCTACGATACTGGGGAAATCTTTGTCAACAGGACCCTCCAGCGGGTACGACCCATCTCCTGCACTTCTGCCCTCCCCCTCGCTCTTCCCTCCTGCAACAGCAATACGGTTTCCCTTGTCTTTACCGACCAACAACATCCACAGCCGGAAGATCACATGCCATTTCCACCACCTCCAGACACATTCGTCCTCTCTTCCCCTCCCCCACCAGACCCATTCCCTCCCGGACACCCTGGACCACTTTTCCTTCACCTCTAAAACCTTCCTACAGTCCCACTGCACCTTCCCCTGCAACACCTGCCCATTTACCTCCTCCTTCCCCAGTATCCAGGGCTCAAACATACCTTCGAGGTGAAGCAACACTTCACCTGCACTACCCAGAATCTGGTCTCCTCTACATTGGAGAAATGAAACGTAGTCTGGCTGACTGCTTTGCAGAATGCCTACATTCTGCTCACAAAAAAGACACTGAGCTTCCAATTGCCTGCCACTTTAACACACTACCCTGTTCCCTAGCCAACGTCTATCTATCTCTGGCTTGCTGCAGTGTCCCAGTAAAGCTCAACACAAGCTGGAAGAACAACACTTCATTTTCTGTTTGGGGACCTTGCAACCCTCCAGACTCAATAACGAGTTCAATAATTTTAGGGCCTAAGCTGTCCCATGGCCTAACCCCCTACCCCACACACCAGGCCTTGTCATCATATAGCCTGCCATGACACACCACCTGTTAGTCACTAACAGTCCCCATTAACAGCTATTCACCCTCCTAGCCAGTTATCATCAACTCCTTTGTCTTTCCCAGCTACCGTCAGTTCTGAGGAAGGGTCACTGGACCTGAAATGTTAACTGACTTTTTTTCCTTCACAGATGCTGCCAGACTTGGTAAGCTTTTCCAGCAACTTCTGTTTCTGTTCCTGACTTCCAGCATCTTTCAGGTTTTTATTGGAATGTTTGTGTTGAATAGAGAAAAAAAATTTACTCATAAGCAGAATTACTAAAAAAAGGTGCCCACGAACATCTGCATTCACGATGCTCAAACGAGCAACACTCTGCAATTCATATTATCCAAGCCTTGTTATAGAGTCAGATGTACGGCACAGAAACAGACCCTTCATTCCAACTCACCCATGCTGACCAGATATCCTAAATTAATCTAGTCCCATTTACCAGCATTTGGCCCATATCCCTCTAAAACCTTCCTATTCATAAAGCCATCCAGATGGCTTGGAGATGTTGTAATTGTACCAGGCTCCACCACTTCTTCTAGCAGCTCATTCTGTATATGCACCATACTCTGCATGGGAAAAGTTCTCCTAGGTCCCTTTTAAATCTTCCCCTCTCACTAAACCTATGCCCTCTAGTTTTGGACTCACCTACCCTGGAGAAAAGATCTGGACTATTCACCCTATCCATGCCCCTCATGATTTTATAATCCCCGATAAGGTTACTCCTCAGCCTCCAACACTCCAAGGAAATTAGCCCCAGCCTTTTCAGCCTCTTGCATATAAACAGATTGTTTAGCTATCTGACAAGTAGTTAATGGAGAAAATTTTTTGGAATCTGTGAACATCCCCACCTGTGACCTCATGGTGGAGGGCAAATCATTGAGGAAATAGCTGAAGTCTGGGTTGAGAATACAACTAGTACAGTTATCAATGTAAATATAGAATTAAAGCAGATCTAACCTCCATTATCCTGACTAATAATGGTGTCTCCTTATAAAAGGAGGAATACTGACTCGAGAAAGCAGTTACCTGTGAGTTCTTGGTCTTTGATTCAATGATGCTGTTCTCATAGGGCTTTGCTGGTTTGCAACCACATTCCTAGCAGGACTGGTCATGTAATCATTAGGAATAACAGGTGGCTTGACTGGCTCTAATGTTTTGTAGGGAGTGTTCCTTCTGAAGATACAAGAAAAAGTACTTCACGTTGCATGAAAAATGAGTAAGTTTCAGCACACAAGCAGCTATGAATCAGACACTGCCCACATTAGCTTTAGTTGTAGCAAATCATCCTTCATGTTCTCCATATGACTCAACTTAGCTTTGTTATGATAATTAAAATTTGGGCCCCACCTCAGTAGAAAAGAATAAAACTGACACTAAAGAGTTAAGTTCACCTCCCCATGTGTGCTTGCAAGTCTGTGTGTAGGGGAAAAGGAGGCGAAGGAAGAGGTGGTGGTAGAGGAGGAGAGGGGGGAGAAAAAAAACAGCAATGCTCCCTCTAATTTGCAAGGCTGCACTGCCATTCTGCAGTTCCTCCCAGGTTCCACGCACATTCACTGGTGGGCCATAGCATGGACTTCCGGTTTCGGAAGTTGCTGTCTTGTGCAGACCTTGGAGGTCTACGCACTGAAAATCAAAACAATTAGAGGGAGCACCGGGGGGCGGGGGGGGAAGGAAGAGAGAGAGAGAAGTCCCTTGGCCTCATGTCGTGTATAATTCTATTTTGCCAAGACCTTTGCTTGTTGCAGGAATTCTCATTTTCCAATAACATCAAGTTGCATTTACTTCCTGCTCATTTATGGGAGGTACAGGTGTGGGAAAGTATTCATTTCGGACCAAAAACATCCAACAACGCAGAAGTGAAATACAGGTTAACACTCTCTGGAGTACTATTTGTTCATGGCTAAATTTAAGTTAAGTTTTCACCAACTAAAGAATCCATTTCTATTCTATGTTGCCACTAAATTTACATGTTAACTAAAACAAAGTGTAGGAGAAGCTCAGCAGATATTGCAGTATCTAAATCAGTGAGGGAAGAAAAGCAAAGTTAACATTTCTTGTCCAGTGATAAAGGACTGCTGGGTTCCCAACAATTTGTTTCAAAATTCTAGCATCCACAGTCCTTTGTTCTTGTTTAATGAATTCCAAATCCGCATCATATTCATATTTATGTATAGAACTGAACATTTCAAACCAGAATGAAAAAAACTTTCCCTCACCTTGAAAAAGTAGTTGATAAGGTTCAACTTGACAGTTTCTAACAGCTTGTTTTAAATGAAAATACATTCACATCATAAATATAAGCAACACTATCAACTAAAATATGTCAATGACCTAAAACTAAATATCTTTCTTGTGATACATTATTGAATTATGTACAAAGTCTTGCCATAAAAAGACTGAATTCATATTCAACCTAGCTTTCCCATTAAAAGGAAACAGCATACCCTAATGTTCCACGTCCAGACATTGGGGGACTTGGTGGCTTTTGTGTCGGTGGGTTTGTCCTAGTGAGTGTACCAGTTTTTGAAGGCTGGTTATTTCCATGCTGCAACAAAAATAAATTGCATTTTAAGTACATATTCTTGTGAAAGGAGGTGCAATAAATTATAAATATTACTATCAGTAAAATGAAGTCCAATATCTAATATCGGTTGGTTTATGAAAATGATAGCTCAGTACAAACCAGTTCAACTCCCTAAAGACAGTCAGCTTATTTGGATCATAGCAGCTCAAAAACCTACAAAAGGCACAGGCTTTGAATCCAATCTACTCTAAAATAGCCCCATTGATTTCAGCCAGGCTGGAAGAAAGAGCATAATAATGGCCTCCAACACAGTAACCACCTAAGGGGAGGGAGGGGAGATTATCAGATGAGGATATGATTGATCTTAGCTGTACTACATCATCAGCATCTCAATATCTGACATCAAAGCAGAAAAAGAAAGATTATTTGCCAGTTGAGTAAGAACTGCCTATGACCAGCTTCAAATGAACCATATCTCAGTAGGAAACTACAGTAAATTTAGGACTTCCCAGATACTACCATAAAATGCAATAAATACAAAACCACAGAATTTTAAAATTACAATTAAAAAAAGTGTTAAATAATGTGTTTAGACATTTTTGTAAAAATGTTTCTTGTATAGCATGCTTACAATAACATTCCACTTGAAAATTTGGTATTATCTTGGTAAGATTTGCCACAAGACACTCCAAAGAAATCTGGGAAACCCCAAAAAGATTTACTACACAACTACCAAACCCCCCTCAATTCCACTTAGTGGATCAATGACATAGCTCATACAGACCACCTACAATCATAACCATTAGAATACACTTAGATAAACTATTGTTGTATGTTTACTGTTGCACCAAAAAAATAGAAAATACATTAAACACATTGAAATTTCACCAATTACTATTTCTACCAAAGGTGCACTACAAAGAGGAAATTGTTCATCTTACCTTGGCTTTAAGCCACTTAAGGTTGCCAAAAAAAGGGAAGAAAAATAAAGTAACAATTAACCACATAGAAAAGTTGAAACAAATTCAGTACAGAAACTCAGTGAAATGTTTGTACTTACATAGTTACTACACCATTAAATTGTGGTGCCATGTTTGCTTATTAACAAGTCAGGCTGTTGAGGTGCTAGAAACAATTAGGCTCCTCTTCAATTAACACAAGACAAACATCCCTACTCTTATAGGCAAAATACAGCAGATGCTGGAAATCTGAAAAAAAAGGAATGCTGAGAAACTCAGCAGTTCTGGCAGCATGTGTGCCAGAAATATAGTTAACACCAAGTCTGGTACGACATTTCCTCAAAAGTGCTAATTCTTCTATAGACTCATACCGCATTGGAACTGTTAACTGCTTCTCTCTCCACAGATGCTGCCATTCCTACTCTTTGTTACTCAGGACAAGTTGACACAAACACCAACTGACAATTTGATTTAATGCAAATCCATAAACTATCTTGAGAGCAACTTAATTTTGCAGATGTAAAACAACAGCCAATGTGCGGACCATCAGCAGCTGCCCCTCAATTCGAGAAAGAAACATATCACTGAGTAGATGTCAATCATGGGTTTTCACATAACTGAACGGCAGCTCACTGGGCACAAACAACTTCCTACAAAGTAGTGGATTCTAAAGTGCAGAATTTGCTTCGGCTTCTCCATTTCTACCACTGTCTAGTCATTAGGACTCAACTGTGATGGAGCTTGATAGCCAAGTTATGTCTTCATAGTCCTACCAGACCATGGGCTGCCCTGAGCAATTGGTGGTGGTTTAACCTGAGGGTCACCACACCTCAGGCGAAGGAAGACACTGAGAAGGACAGTCCTTCATGGTAAAGTAAAGAAAGGTAAAGGAAGCTGAATCGACCAAGGTCACAGGTATGAACACAGCTGACTAAAATTAAATTGGTGTTTGTTGAATGCTTAAAAAGGAGGGACTGTTGTTTCAGCAGTACGTCTGAGCCTCTCTGAGCAAGGAGACCCAAGTTCAAGTCCCAACTGCTCCAGAGATATTTATTAACATCTCTGAACAGGTTCATCAGAAAATATCTAGAGTGTTTAAAGAGCAGGACTCTTGAGGTGCAAAGGTTATGTCCCCATCTCTGAGCCAGGACACCTGGCTTCAAGCCCCACCTGCCCCAGGGGTGTGTAATAACATCTCTGAACAGTTGATTAGAAAACAATGACTGCTTAATCCAGACACTATGCAAATCTAACACAGGCAGAGTGCATTAAAATCTGCTAACTA
This sequence comes from Rhincodon typus, assembly GCF_021869965.1. Lineage (NCBI taxonomy): Eukaryota > Metazoa > Chordata > Chondrichthyes > Orectolobiformes > Rhincodontidae > Rhincodon > Rhincodon typus. The sequence continues at coordinate 35,273,496 of NC_063333.1, read as the reverse complement.
TTTGGGCTGGCACCAGGTAGTTCAATAGTTACAATTTGCCAATTCTGGCTCATCTAACAAGCAGAGTTAAAACACTGCTACATAATCTTATGTTCCTAAAGACTCCTAAAGCATATCAGATCCAAAATGACTGAAGAATAAACATGTCAGGTACTGTTCAACACATTGAAGCCCAAATTGAATTATTCCCTGGATCTGTTATCGAGGCTTCAGTCTTCCACTACCCCAGCCTGGTCAGTGAATCACTCATAACTAATGTTCCCTCTAAAGATGGATAGCCTTGCAGCAATCAAATATCTCATGAGCAGGCTGCACATAAATTAGCTGTTAAGTCATAGCACAGCCATAAAAAGCAGCAATGGCACCAAACAAAATCACCTGTGCACTGCTTTTAAAAAAGTTTAGCAAGTCCATTGGTTAAGACTACTGCTAAAAACAAATATTGAAGATCTGAGTAGAAGTCACTCAGCCAGCCTACTCCACATTTCAATACAATCATTCAAATCAGTACCCTGTCTCCACTTTCTCCCCATACCATTTGGCCCCATTGGCCCCATCAGCCCCAAGAACTACATCCAACTCCTTAAAGAGATTCAATGTTTTGGCCTCAATCACTTTGTGACAGAGAATTTCAGTGACACCACTGTGGGTGAAGACTTTTCTGCTCAGATAGGGCGAGTAAATTTGCATACACTACTTCAGGTGAGGTGTCACCAAGGCCCTGTAACAACTGCAGCAAGATATCCCTGCTCCTGCAATCAAATCCTGTGAATTGTAGCATAACATTTGCCTTCTTCACCACCTGCTGCACTGCATACTTGCTTTCAGCAACTGGTGTAGAAAACCATCCAGGCCTCTGTGCATATCACCTTTGCCCAAATCAACCAACATTCAGGTAATCGGCTTTCTGGTTTTGGGACCAAAATGAATCTCACATTTATGCACATTTTACTTAGTCTGCCAAGTAACAGCCCACTCGACTTGTCCAAATCACACCGAATTATCTCGGGATCCTCCTCATACATGTCCCTCCCATCCAGCTTTATCTCATCTGCAAATTTGGACATATTTTATTTTGTTCCCACAACTAAATCATTAGTATATATTGTGAATAGCTGAAGTCAAGCAGAGGTGCCTGTGACACCCAATCAATATTGGTCATCACTCAAAAAAAGTCTATTTATTCCTATTATTTACCATCTGCCAACCAGTTTTCTATCCATGTCAGTACACAACCCTCAAACCCATGCACTTTAAATGGTTTGTGCTAATCTCTTATAGGCTTCCAAAAGCCTGAGTAAACCACATCCACTGGCTCCCCCACATTGTCTCGACTGATTGCACAAAGTCAGAGCCAAAACATGGAAACAGATCTTTCAGTCCAAATAGTCCATGCTATGTTCCCAAACTAAACTAGTTCTACTTGCTTGCGTTTGGCCCACATCCCTCTAAACCTTTCCTATTCACACACCTATCCAAATGTCTTTTGGACATTATAACTGTACTTACATCTACGATTTCCTCTGGCAGTTCATTCCACACGCTCACCACCCTGTCTGGAAAAGCTGCCCCTCAGGTCCTGTTTAAATCTTTCTCCTCATGCTTTAATAATATGACCCTCACTTTGAACTCCCCTTAGGGAAGAGATCGTTGCTATTTACCTTATCTATGCCCCTCGTGATTTTATAAATCTCTTGAAGGTCACCCCTCAGCCTCCTATGCTCCAGTGAAAAAAGTACCAGCCTATCCAGCCTCTGCTTAAAACTCAAACCCTCTTTGTTAATTAAAGCATGCTCAGACTGAAAAGCTGCACTTGCCTTAATAGGACTTGACTGGCAACTCATGTGGTGCAACTGTAGTGTCCTTACTTCTGAAGGAGAAGTCTCAGGTTGAAATCTCTTTTGCACCAGAGGTGTGTAAAACATCTTTGAACAGGTTGCTTAGAAAATATCTAGGCCACTTTTAATTCAAACCAACCAGGCAACCCATCATTGAAAGCAGAACTGCATCAAAGCTCATGTCAAAAGTACTCTTCAGATTTTCAATAAAAAGCCAAATTACAAAGCCTACCCTCCCTGTCCAAGTTAAATGATATCTTTTGAATGACTTTAAATTGAGTTCTAATTAAAATATTTTGAAGTCTAATTAGAGGACCAAAACCATAAAGTGCAATCCATTCTGTATATTTGAATGGTGAAATTATGCCTGCCAAACAAAAGAGATGGAAACAAGCAATGCAAGACTGAAGCAAGCACTTGAAGTAGCAGTTACCAAGTTGAGCTCTTGCCAACAGCGGTCACATGGCTATGAAGTGATTTCATATTTACTAATGTAAATATTTAATTGCATAGCCACTAAATGATTAATTGATTCTGTGGACAATTTAATTATACCTCTAAATATAGACCAAACTATTAAAAACGTTGCCTCACATGGTACTAACTGCAGGGGAAAATAAAGTTTTTTGAAATGATTCAGGTCAATTAGAACTGTTCAAAGAGCAAAAATTAATATTTTCAGTCTGCTATAAGCTCTGCCTTAAATATTAATGCTACTGTTCTCTCCAGATGCTGACTGCCCTGCTGAGCAATTATGGTGCTATTTGGTGTTTCGGATTTCTAGCGGTGATTTTTTTCCGCTTCAAAGTCCATTGTTGTTTCATTTTAATGTACAGCATTACAAAACACTTCAAGATTGTGATTGCTCCAGAGGAAATTTGTATAGCTGATACATGCTCATCCAGCAAAGCTAGAATTGTGCACAAACAGGTTTCCACACGCACTATAATTCACTAGTCAAATTCAAAAGTGAATCACTGACCAAGGGCAAACCCACAGTTCAGCCCTTCTGGTTCAAGAGGAAAAATAATGCAGATCAGAAGAACATCACATGGATTTGTAAGTTGGTCTCTGTCAGCAACAAATCATTGAGTCAAATCAATGGCAAAGTAATGGTAGGCTTCATGCAGTGTAGGCAAAACGATGTAAAAATGAAGCCAATGTACAGGCAGCTGAAAGCAGCAAAACTTAAAAAAGGGCATAAATTTTAAATTACTGACTAAATAACAGGTCAGCCACTAGAAGTATAGTCCAACAGCCTGAGGTTCTTCTTGCTCTTAACCAAATCCTACAGGACCTTAGTCATATTCATCCATCAAAATTTGAAAACTACAAATAGCCAGTCACCTGCTATATTCAAGATACATACAGTATTTTGAGTTTCAGATTAATTAAATCAGCCCATTTTATTGCCTAGTTCCCAAGAACAACAGAGACTGCACTTCCACTACTGTGCACACTTACAAGGTACCAATTGACAATGCTGCTCGGTCAATGCAACTATCCAGGTCTGTGATTCTATAGGACAGTTGCAGAAGAATGTAGCTGAAGTCCACACAAGCTTGAACTTTAATTTGCACTATTAATAAAATTACAATGAAAGGGTCTTATATAATTACTATTGCCAATTTTACAGCAGATTTAGACTTTGTCAACAGTAAGGAACATTGTATTTCCATTAGTCAAAAAGAAATGGAAGATCAAATTATAAACCAGGAAGAAATCTCAAAGAATTTGGAATATATTCAGGAACAGCAGTGGCTCAGTGGTTAGCACCGAATCAGAGATAGTAGGAACTGCAGATGCTGGAGAATCCGAGACAACAAGGTGCAGGGCTGGATGAACACAGCAGGCCAAGCAGCATCATAGGAACCCTGCAGCCCAATGGTATCAATGTGGATTTCACAAGTTTCAAAATCTCCCCTCCCCCCACCGCATCCCAAAACCAGTCCAACTCGTCCCTGCCTCCCTAACCTGTTCTTCCTCCCACCTATCCCCCCCTCCTCCCACCTCAAGCCGCACCTCCATCTCCTACCGACCAACCTCATCCCGCGCCCTTGACCTGACCTATCCCCTTCCTAACTCCCTACCTACACTCACCTTTCCTGGCCCCATCCCCGCCTCTTCGACCTGTTTGTTTCCTCTCCACCTATCCTCTCCTCTATCCTTCTTCTATCCGCCTCCCACTCTCTCCCTATTTATTTCAAAACCCCCTTCCCCTCCCCCTTTTCTGATGAAGGGTCTAGGCCCGAAACGTCAGCCTCTCTGCTCCTATGATGCTGCTTGGCCTGCTGTGTTCATCCAGCCCTGCACCTTGTTGTCTCAGTGGTTAGCACTGCTGCCTCGCAGCACCAGGAACCCAGGTTCAATTCCGCCCTCAGGCGACGGTCTGTGTGGAGTTTGCACATTCTCCCCATGTTTGCGTGGGTTTCCTCCTGGTGCTCCAGTTTCCTCCCACAGTCCAAAGATGTGCAAGCTAGATGGATTGGACATGCTTAAATTGATCACACTGTTCGTGGATGTGTAGGTTAGGTGGGCTATAGGGGGATGGGTCTGTGTGGGATGCTCTGAGCGTTGGTGTGGACTTGTTGGGCCAAAGGGCCTGTTTCCACACTGTAGGAAGTCTATCATCTGATTCCATATTGTGATTTTCTTCAACTCCTTGTCAGCTGAAGGCCATGTGAAAAGCAACAGAATACAAGGAAAAAAAATTTGCTCTTTCTGGTGTTCTAGTTTCCTTGCCACCTCTCACATATAGACCAACCAGATATCCTAAATAAACCTAGTCCCATTTGCCAGCATTTGGCCCATATCCCTCTAAAACCTTTCTTTCTATTCATATAGCCATCCAGATGCCTTTTAAATGTTGTAATTGTACCAGGCTCCTCTTACTTCCTCCAGCACTCATTCCATACAGGCACCACCCTTTGCATGAAAGGGACCCTTAGGTCCCTTTCAAATCTTTCCTCTCATCTTAAACATATGTATGCCCTCTAGTTTGGGGCTCCCATACACCAGGGAAAAGACCTTGTCTATTTATCCTATTCATGCCCCTTGTGATTTTATAAACCTCTATAAAGGTCACTCCTTAGCCTCTGATACTCCAGGGAAAACAGTCCCAGTCTATTCAGCCTCTCCCTAATCTCAAACCTTCCAATCCCAGCAACACCTTTGTAAATCTTGTCTGACCCCTTTCAAGTTTCACAACATCCTTCCTACAGCAGGGAGGCTAAAATTGCATGCAGTATTCCAATAGTGGCCAAACCAATCTCCTGCAACATGACCTCCCAACTCCTATATTCAATGCACTGGTGAATAAAAGAAAGCATACCAAACACCGTCTTCTCTATCCTATCTCCCTGTGACTCCACTTTCAAGTAAAGTATGAACCTGCAGTCCAGTCTCTTTGTTCAGCCACACTCCCCAGGACCTTTATCATTAAGTCCTGCCCTGATGTGCCTTTCCAAAATGCAGCACCTCATTTATCTAAATTAAAACTCCATCTGCCACTCCTCAACCCATTGGCCCATTTGATCAAGGTCCCATTGTAGTCTGAGGTAAACTTCTTTACTGTGCACTAAATTTTCAATTTTGGAGTCAGCTGCAAACTAACCGTACCTGCTATGTTCACATCCAAATCATTTATGTAAAAGTGATGAAAAGCTGTGAACCCAGCATTGATCCTTGCAGCACATCGCTGGTCAGAGGCCTCCAGTCTGAAAAGCAACCCTCCACCACCACCCTTGGTCACTTACCTTCAAGCCAGTTTTGTAGCTAAATGGCTACTTCTCCCTCTATTCCATGTGATCTAACCATGCTGACCAGTCTACCATGAGGAACCTTGTCATATAGATCACATCTACTGCTCTGCCCCATCAATCCTCGGCTACATCTTCAAAAAAACAGAAGTTTGAGAGAGACAATTTCCCACACACAAAGCCATGCTGACTATCCTTAATCAGTCCTTGCTTCTCCAAAGACATGCAAATCCTCTCCTTCAGGACTCCCGCCAACAATTTACCATCAATGTCAGGCGCACCGGTCTACAGTTCCCTTTTTCTTACCACCTTTCTTAAACAGACGCACCACATTAGCCAACCTCCAGTCTTCTGGCAACTCACCTGAGGCAATCAAAAGGTACAAATATCTCAGCAAAGGGCCCAGCAATCACTTCCCTTGCTTCCCACAGAATTCTAGACTATGCCTGATCAGGTCCTGGAGATTTATCCACCTTTATGCATTAAGATTTCCAGCACCTTCTCTGTTTAATGGTCACTTTTCAAGATGTCACTATTTACTTCTCCATGTTAGCTATATCATTCTCCACAGTAAACACTTCAGTGACAGTCATTCACTTGCCTATTGCTGCTGCTTTCTTGTTCCATTTTAATATATCAAGTTCCCTTTCTTTCAGCTTAGAGAACAATTCAGATTTAAAAACATGATTCACGTAAGATTTCTCTGAAGAGCTCCTTGCTCCAGACGAATCTCTAGTTATCTGCCAACTTCCTTGATCCATGAGGATATCTCCTTTATGAAGCAACGAATGAGGTGCACTGTTCTGTACTAAGTCAGCAGAAATAAGACTCAACTTGATTCACTATAATTAACAGTAAGATGCAAGTATTTTCTCAAAGTACCATTCTTGATTCTCTCTCAAAGGGATGGGTGCAGCACATTTCTGCCAACAGATTGTTGATCTGCGTTCTTGCCATTAGTTTGTATGTCACTGCAATTAGATTGCTTTGAAAGCAATCAGAAGCAGAGTCAGATTTAATCTTGGCATTTCCTTTCTGAATTGTGCAGTGCAAGATGTCAAAATTCACATCAGGAAATGAGTTAAGGGCTGGGACTGTACAAGTCCAATTAAACTCAATTGTTCAAGCTTCAGTTGAACCCACTAAGCTAGCTCCAGTGAATACTTGCGTAAATCACTCAATATGCAATTCAAATATACATTATATTTATTCAGCATACTGGTTCTTTTACACAGCGAAATAAAATACATGGCGACAGGCAGATTTGTGTTATTCAGAGTGGGGGCATTGTTGTCTACACCAGCATTTATTGTCCATTCTTATTTACCCTGCAGATGGTGATAGACAGCTACTTTCCTGAATTCCTGCTGCCCTTGGGGTATAAAGATACCCCGTGATCTTCAGAAAGGAGCTCCATGATTTCAACCCAGAGCCAATTAAGAAATAGCAATTTAGTAGCAAATCCCACCTGCTCCAGAGATGTGTGTTAACATCTCAACAGATTGATGAAAATGTCTATTCTGAGCTGCTGCTGCAGTCATTTCCTGGGGTTGAGGTGATTAATCAACACCTATCTCTTCTGCTAAGATGATCTCCAAAGTCCCACCAGACTATAGGCTGCTCTCTAATTAGGAGAGGTAGGAGTGAAGGCTTAACCCGAGGGTCACCATGCATCAGGTGAGGGGAGAGGTTGAAAAGTACAGTCCTTAATGGTTACCTCAGCCAGAGTCAGCGTGAACCACACTTTGGTATTACCCTTTATTACAAACTAGCTGTCCAGCCAACCAAGCTAATCAACCACCCCTGTGCTAAGTATGACTCCAAACAGACTAGCATTTTCCTCCAGATTCTGATCAACTGTATCAGTTAGGGATTACAGCACAGAAGTCAGTTTAGGTTTGTGTCCCTGCCTGAAATTGGAGCTGGAGACTACAACGGTATGTCTAAGATACAGCTTAATTAGTCAGAATTAACCCACATAAAAGTCACCCTTTCACCTTGACTCTTATACCTGCTCAAATTATATTTGAAGCAATATAATCCGATATGGATCACCTTCAATTTGGTCAGTATTAACTGACAAACCAGGAGTAAATGAATAACCATGATGGTAACCATGACAGCAAGACAAACTATTTTATTTAAATTAATTATAACCAAGGTTGGGGGAGGGGAACAGAATTTGACCGGCGACTGAAAAATCTTACATAAAAACTACTTGCATGTGCGACTGCACTCGGATTTATCACTCACTGCTTATAAAGTTGCAGTGCACTTGCATCTGTACAAAAAGTGAGTGAGTATCTTGCAATATATCCACTTCACAACAAACTTCTTTAAGTGTAATCAAGCAAAACTACTGATATCTTGGACAGAATTTATTTTTGCCTTTGAGGCTGACTATTTTCATCAGTGATGGGCAAATGGAAAAGTGACCATATCAGTTAAATTTACTTCTGGATTTAAAATTGCAACCGGAGTTGGCTGAACAGTGCAGTGAAGCTTTATTTGCCTGTAGAAAATGAGTGCTTTCCTCTTGCCTCCTCTTCCCTGGTCAAAATAAAATTTGTATCTTATTTTTCCTTTTAAATTTGTACATAAAAGATAGTCATTGATAACAAGGCAGGCATTCACTGTCCATACCCAATTATCATGGATTCCCTCGCTTAAAAATCTGAATATTTCCAAGGTGGAATTAATGACAATGCCATCACTAACCCCAGAAGCAGAGATCCAAAGCTGCACAGTAGTGAAAAAAAACAGTCCACCTGTCCTAAAAGGACAATACCTCATTTTAAAAACAGCCAGTTTTTGGGCTCACCCAAAGAGGAATTAAGAGTGAAAAACATCCAAATAATTCAGGATTCATGTGATGCTTTGACCAATGCAGATTTTGATTACTAGGATCATCACGCGGGCTGACAATATCAAAGATCTGGTGTGTGATCTGTACAGTTTTCAGGATTCAGTCAAACAGAAGAAAAATAGTTGGTTAGCTCAGTTGACTGGACAGCTGGTTAAAATGATGCCAAAAGCACAAGTTCAATCCCTGCACCAGCTGAGGTTACCATAAAGCTTCAGTCTTCTCCAGAGGTGCTAACCTTCAGGTTAAACTCCACACCAGCCATCTCTAATGAGAGCAGTTTTATGGTCTTCTGGGACTACGGAGACCTTGTTACCCATACTTTCTATGCTAGAACATTCTATTTCCTCCTCAAATGAAATTTCAAGGGCAACACAGCATGTGACTCTAGGCACTAGATCAGATAGACCACATTCACAAAATGGTGAACAATGAAAGTTTGTTGCAAAATTCAAGGCAATCCACCCATTGTTGTGTCTTGGCTCTCCCACTCACACCTAAAACCATGTAAAGCTGCAAGATAGAATTTGCACAATTATAATTACAGTACCTTTCATTATAAAAGGCCGCAGTTTAAACTGGAAAACGTCTATCAAGTGTTTTGATGAAATGAGATTTAAAAATGGACTTTAATAATCTGTGCATTTCAAGAGTTGTGTCTGCCAGGGTTAATCAATTAAATCCTTACTTGAAGTGAGAAGCAGCAAGCTATTCTTATCAATGCTGCTCCATCTAGTCAAACTAATTAGGTGAACATTTCTTTGATGACTGGACAGTCTATGATACACTAGAGTTTGCAAACTGCCACAAGATATATTTATCACCACCCATAAAATAGTAAGCATGCTTAATGTTGGATAATTACTAATTCAAAGCTGATGGCACACTTCCTAAATACTTGTTGTAAATGCATAACAACTTGCAGGACACCCAGAACCTGCTGTACCAGAGAATTGTACACAGTCTCATTCTCTTCCAATAACATGTCACTTTTCTTATCTTACCAAAGGGGACAAGTTCACATTTTCCCATAATGGATTCCGTCAAACATCTGCTCACTTACTTAACCTAGCTAAATTCCTTCAAACCAGATTCTTTATATCCTCAGTACATCTAGCTGCCATACACTGTCCCGTCACCCAACTCACCTGACCGGTTGTAAAGACAAGATGTACGAGCAGATGTTAACCATTCTGTCCATGAAGTCTGCTCAGCCATTTAACATTGTATCTGGTCTCAATCCTCAATACATTCCTGCTTTATCCCCATGCTCAGGTGATTCCTTTACTTAAGAAGTGTCAGTCTTGAATATTCTTAACAAATCAACCTCAACAGTTCTCTGCAGAAAACAATTCTCTAGATTTACTACACTTGGCTCCTCATTTGCCCTAAGTGGGCATGCCCTCAAGCTGCGATTGCACCCCCGATCCTAAACTCTGCCGCAAGAAAAAACAAACAAACAATCTCTCCACACTTGTCAGGAATGGTGTATGATTCAATCAGATCATCTTGCGTTCTAAATTTTCAAAGTGCACAGTCACAACCACTCCTCGTAGGTA